>NW_016812360.1:655898-658198 GCF_001698545.2 Rhinopithecus bieti | reverse complement strand
TGCAAAGGGGAGAGGATGTGGAGAAATAGGAACACTTTTACACTGTTGGTGGGACTGTAAACTAGTTCAACTATTGTAGAAGACAGTGTGGCGATTCTTCAAGCATCTAGAGCTAGAAATACCATTTGACCCAGCCATCCCATTACTGGGTATATACCCAAAGGATTAGAAATCATGCTCCTATAAAGACACATGCACACGTATGTTTATTGCGGCACTATTCACAATAGCAAAGATGTGGAACCAACCCAAATGTCCATCAATGATAGACTGGATTAAGAAAATGTGGCACATATACACCATGGAATGCTATGCAGCCATAAAATAGATGAGTTCATGTCCTTTGTAGGGACATGGATGAAACTGGAAACCACCATTCTCATCAAACTATCGCAAGAACAGAAAAGCAAACACCACATGTTCTCACTCATAGGTGGGAATTGAACAATGAGAACACTTGGACACAGGAATGGAAACATCCCACACCAGGGCCTGTCGTGTGGTGGGGGAAGGGGGTGAGGGATATCATTAGGAGATATACCTAATGTAAATGACGAGTTAATGGGTGCAGCACACCAACATGGTCCATGTATACATATGTAACAAACCTGCATGTTGTGCACATGTACCATAGAACTTAAAGTATAATTTTTAAAAAAATGAAAAAAGATAAATGACAGAGATAATTTTGCTTGGAAGATTTAAAGCGGTGAATCAAAGAAGACTCTGAGAATTTAAGCTTAAATGACTAGGAACATAAAATGAAGCTGCTTCCTTCCCAAGAGAAGTGCTTGTTCCCAAAACTGAACAGCGTGGAAATCAGAAAATACCCTCAGAGGCCAGGGCAGTGGTCCACGCCTATAATTCCAGCCTTTTGGGAGGCCAAGAAGGGAAGACTGCTGGAACCTAGGAGTTCAAGACCAACCTGGACAACATAATGAGACCCCATCTCCACCAAAAATTCAAAAAGTTAGGTGACCATGGTGGCATGCACCTGTAGTCCAGCTACTCGGGAGGCTGAGGTGGGAAAATCACTGGAGCCCAGGAGGTTGAGGCTGCAGGGAGCCATGATGGCACGCCAACCTGGGTGACAGAGCAAAACTCTGTCTCAAAAACAAACAAATAAAAAAGTACCCTCATTGATGCTGCATTTCTTTTGGGAAGCAGACCACCACATAGTTCATGTTTGGACTTGAATGAGAGGCTTATTTTAAATGCTATTACATTTAAGAAATTTCTGCTTTTGCCGGGCGCGTGGCTCAAGCCTGTAATCCCAGCACTTTGGGAGGCCGAGACGGGCGGATCACGAGGTCAGGAGATCGAGACCATCCTGGCTAACCCAGTGAAACCCCGTCTCTACTAAAAAATACAAAAAACTAGCCAGGCGAGGTGGTGGGCGCCTGTAGTCCCAGCTACTCGGGAGGCTGAGGCAGGAGAATGGCGGGAACCCGGGAGGCGGAGCTTGCAGTGAGCTGAGATCAGGCCACCGCACTCCAGCCTGGACGACAGAGAGAGACTCCGTCTCAAAAAGAAAAGAAATTTCTGCTTTTGACCAATATGGAGTGATAGGAATTAGAGTTCCTCTTCCACCTTAATCAACTTCTAGTTGGTTTGACAACATTTGACAACAGTCATTGAAGGATTGTGATCCTCAAGAGAAGGGGAAAAAATGAGGCGAGACTTAGACTTGCCACGGCTTACTTCCTTGTGGCGATTTCCAGGCCACTGCACAGGTAGGTGGATTTCAAACAGTGTCCATTGCTTCACTGAATTGAAGAGCTAAAATCTCGGTTTGGGGAGTCAAGGCATTAGAATTTAGAGAGTAAATTGCTTGAGACAAAGGAGCTGCACAAGGAGGAATCAGCAGAGTGGAACTCTTGCTGATCTATGCTGAGTGCTGACTGGAAGCTGAGCTGTGTACAAGTGAGGGAGAGAAGCACCAGAAACCGCTAAGTCTAACAATTCCTAAAACTCACACAAGGAGGGATCATTTTGTACCAACCAGAAGGGAAGGATGTAATATAAACTCTATAATAATGGTAGCTCTTGATTGCACTAAAAGATCTAACGTATTCTAAGTAAGTTAGCTGTGCATTAGGATCAAATCCAACATGAAAGAATGTAAAATTTGTCAAAAAATTATGTCATTCAAAAAAGAAATATTAACCAGAAGAAACGTTTTAAAATAATTGAAATGGACCCATAAATGCCAAAATTGATTGAATTAATATATTAAAACTTTTAACGCTATTAAAATGTGCTCCATATGCCCAAGACAATGAGGACAAATATAGAAGATA
>NW_016812360.1:637251-655703 GCF_001698545.2 Rhinopithecus bieti | reverse complement strand
GCTGTGCATTAGGATCAAATCCAACATGAAAGAATGTAAAATTTGTCAAAAAATTATGTCATTCAAAAAAGAAATATTAACCAGAAGAAACGTTTTAAAAATAATTGAAATGGACCCATAAATGCCAAAATTGATTGAATTAATATATTAAAACTTTTAACGCTATTAAAAATGTGCTCCATATGCCCAAGACAATGAGGACAAATATAGAAGATATTAAAAATTAATAAATTATATAAATATATATTATATATATATCCTTTAGGATATATATGATATCATATATCTATATCTATCTGACTGGTTCTGTTTCTCTGAAGAACCCTAATAAAGATTTATTTACTGAGAGTGGTTCTAGAGAAACAGAATTTCAAGGACAAGTTTTCTGATTTGGATCTAAGCTTAAAGATGCTAATGACTCTATTTCCAGTAGTAAAGAGAGCACTTATACACCATGGCATGAACTGGTAATAGAGATACATGAAATAACTGCACTGGATATTTCCGATCAACCACTTATAAGAAGCAAGGAACTAGGCAACTAGCAGCATTTACTGGCACATAATAAGCACTACCGAAGTTTTAGCTTTAAACGCTAACATCGCTCTTTTCTGGTATTCAGGTCTTTGCATTACACATCTGAAGATTGAGGACCTGTGTTCTGTCTCAGAAGAGATGGTAATTCCAGCCTATGTTGCTGAGGACCTGGATTAGTTCTCTGAAGCACTGCTATTTCAATATGAGAGAAAACTGTCTCCCCAGCATCTGTAGACACAATATATCAGATTTACAAATTTAGTTTGATCTCTTTGCATTACTTGCCAGGATTGCCAAAGGGCAACCTTTTGAAGCAAAATTCCTCACAAACCCACTGAATGAAGCAACAGTTTCACCCAATAAATCACACCAGTTCACAGTCTCTACTACAGACTGAATGTTTTTGTCCCCCCACCCATTCATATGTTAAAGCTGTAATCCCCAATGCAATGGTATTTGGAGGTAGATTCTTTGGGGGATATTAGGTATAGATGAGGTCATGAGGGTGGGGCCCTTTTGATGATGTTAGTGCCCTGATAAGGAGAGTAAGAGACCAGAGCTCCCTCTCTGTCCACCATGTGAGGACACAGGAAGAAGGTGGCCATCTGCAAACTAGGAAGCAGTCCCTCAATAGACACTAAATTTGTCATCTTGGACTTTCTGGACTCCAGAACTGTGAAAAATAAATGTTGGTTAAGCCACCCAGTCTATGGTATTCTGTTATAGAGACCTGAACCAGCTAAGACAGTTCCCTCCCTTCTCCCATCTAAAGGGAAAGAATGTTTATTGCAGGACCATAATTCCCAGTATACATCCAAAAGAACTGTTAGCTCCAGTCACCTCCACTGTTAGAAGCAGGACTAGCAGTCTCTTCATAAGCCAAAGTCCCAAGATCAACTTTTCCAAAACTTAGGCTTATTTGTCAACATTGTTTAGCTCTCAGTAATTGCTAAGCTTCCTCCTTAAGCCTTCTGGCTCCTTGTCTACCACAATTTTCAACTTTCTCACCCTCAATCAATGCTCCACAGGGAAATTCATAGGAAACCTCCATCTATATTCAAAACAAGGAAGGAAGATAATTAGGAGGATCATACTACCCATGGAACAAAAGAAAAGTCTTGCCTATTTAAGTCTATGCTGGCATTTCATAATACTAGCACTATACTATAGCAAGAAATTACCCCTACACGACTCATTAACTATGCTGCTGTCTGGCAAGACACAACTAGCATAAAATATTTGCAAGGTCTACAAGATAGTAAAGGGGCCAGTGCTGGAGTGAAACAGGATGAGCTCTACTCTGGGAGATAAACAGGTTCTTTAAGACTAGACTTTCTGCTAACTAGCTGTGAGACTATGGAAAGTGACCGTAAAATGGACATTTTATTAAGCATATACAGCCAGTGTACTGAGCAATGAGGAGCTTAGAACCATAAGGATAAGTCACTATTTTCACCAAGCTATAGGGGATTTGGAAACCAGATTTCCTCAAAAGTACCTTTCTCTGCCACATGTAATGAATCTGTGCCCATGTCCATGCTAAACAGCCAATCATTACTGAGATTTTTCTTCCTTGATGGACTAGTTAAAGTGTACTCAATACTTGTGTTAGAAACAGAATGGACTGTTTCTTTCTCAGAACTTTAAGCCAGAAAAGCAACCTCAGTAGGAGGCAATTTCTGTTAATATCTGAGAAAACAGAAAGGTTTATGCCTGGCTTTCAATTTCCTTCGCCTTTCAGGCCATTCACACATTTGTAGACGCAAAGCTGATGCCATGATAGGAGCCCTTGCTGTGACAACCAAAGCACCTACGATTTGTCTTTTTATTTATTCCTGTCAGGCTGTGAAGGCAAAGCTCTAGATTTACATTCAAGATATCAATCACATAGAGATTTGCTTTCTCAACCAAGGGTTAACAAGACCAGTGTGCCGTTGTTTCAGAAGGGGTGGGCTGGAGGTGAGAAGGTGTGCAAGAGAAGAAAGGTGAAAATGTTCTTTTTGATTCATAGGCTGAGGACAATTTCCTGTGAAAAGACAAACCTAGGAAATGCTCTGTTATCATTGTTATTTCCATGCATCTCTATGACGGGAGACTTGCACTGAATTCCAGGGAAGGGGACTCAGGTACATGGCAGATCAATAATGTCCAAGACAGAGAAACATTCACTGAAAAACAAAGTACATGTGATGTTGGCTTGAGGGTCAACTTGGGTAATCAGCTACCCAAGTCAACTGGGAATACAGAGAGGTCAAGGAATTTTCAGCAATAGTAAAATAGAATTTTCTTTTTAAAGAAAAAGTTTTGCCTGGCATCCCTAAGAGAAAAGGGATTAACATGACAGGCTCACGACTAGTGTATCATTAGGCTATAAACAACCCACGTGTGCATTGTGACAGTATTTAATAAGGAGCCACAACTGAACTCTAAGTCCAGAAACTCTTCTGTGCACAGATAGCACCAAAAGCAACTCCTGAAGTCAAGCATTATATAAAGCTGCATTCAAGCCCACTGACTGGACCCCCTTGTGACCCTATAGGATTAAGCAGCTTTGGTATGATGATAATGAACCTTCCAAGGTGTCTTCAGTTTCTTAATAATGTAACGTTCCCAGGCACCTTCTCTGCTCAGGTAACTTGTAGCATCCTCATGAGTGGTAAGCGATGATCTGTAGGATGTGCCTTGGCTTCCACATAGCTCCCTGCAGCTAGTGATGGTTAATGCACCAGCCAATTTCCTTCTCTCTATCTGTTCCTTCTGAGGGCCAAATGACTTTAACCTCAGCAATGCTTTCTGGCCTCTACCTCCTCCAAGGTTCTATCCCCTTCTAACCCAGATGACCCTCACCTGATCCGAGGCACAGGGAAGGGCAGGCAGATGGAATTCTCACACTCTTTATTCTTTTCCATTGATTTTGTGGTATAAAGCCATTCTCTTAGCTTTCCTCAAAGCCTCTCCATAGGTGTTCAAGAACTTATTTTGGAAGTTACAAAACATTTTTAAAAATTTAATCTTAAAAATGACTTTCCCCTTGCTGACCTGCTACAACAATCCTAATTCTCCGTAGGCAGTTGTGAATGCCTCTGTCGGACTAGAGGAAAAGTCAGCACAAGAATGCTCAGAAAAGAAAAGGAGAAAAAAATACAGTATTTCAAGACAACACCTCTTCAAGACCACATTCACTGCTCCTCTCCTTCTCCAGCAATTCATTAATCCTTGACTTCTCCTTCAATAACTCTGCTGAAATTCCCTTCTCAAACCTCTTAGTTGCATTTAATCATTTCCTTTTTTTCAGACCTCAATCTCTGATGATATTTGATATGCTGACCCTATCCTCTGTATTATTTAGGAGGGGGGCATGGTAATACATAAGCGGTAGGAATCTAACTCCATACTAGCTTAAGCTAAGAGGAGAAATTATTGGAAGGATACTGAGGTATTTCCTTCCAAATGAATTACTTGTTCAACCTTTTGTTTCAGGGTCTGCATTTTCAAATGCGTCCTCCCATCCAGGGTAGAAATTAACTCTGTAATAACCTCTAAGAAATGCAGTTGCAATGTCTGAATGCCATTGTTTTTAACCAGTTGAAACCTGCCTCCTTGTAACTTCAACATATTGTGTCTGCATCTTACCTTAAGGCACACTTTGATACAAAAAGCTAGATCTGGATCAGACATAAAACTTCAGGTGAGAATACATTAACCATTCATCATGAAAATCTTCTCTAAAATGAAACATAATACAAATGAAACAATTCTGAAGAATAGTATCTTTAATGAGTTTTCTAATCCTTGTCATCTGAAGTTTTGAAATATATTTACCAGGGTCAGAACAATACAGAGATAGTATTTGTATAATAAAGCATATTTTAAATTTCGTTTAAGCCCTCTCATTTCTCCTCCCACAGATGCTGTTTTGTTTTGATAAAGAGAAATAAGGAATAAATAGAAGGTCAATGCTTCAAACTAATCTACCTGTGTACTCGCTGAGAACTCTGGGACTGTATCCACATGAGGGAAAACTATTCTCAAATGCACAATCTCTGATTGTTCTTTCAAAAGAAACTGATGTTCTTTCAAAAGAAGAAAGAAGGGCGAACTTCCAGTCCTATGTTTGACACATACTAAAGCCCCAAAGAGAAGACTGAATTGTATTTGTTCTCAGACAAGATACCCCTGTGACTATAACATAATGAATTCTGCTCTGATATTTTAGTGGTTCATTCTCCCAACAAGAATAAGTATTCCAGCCAGGCGTGGTGGTTCACGTCTATAATCCCAGCACTTTGGGAGGCCAAGATGGGCAGATCACCTGAGGTCAGGAGTTGGAGACCAGCGTGGCCAGCATGGTGAAACCATATCTCTACTAAAAATGCAAATATTAGCTGGGCGTGATGGCGGGCATGTGTAATCCCAGCTACTTGGGAAACTGAGGCACAAGAATCTCTTGAACCCAGGAGGCAGAGGTTGCAGTGAGATGAGATCATGCCACTGCCCTCCAACCTGAGCAACAGAATGAGACTCTGTCTTAAAAAAAAAGAAAAAAAAAAGAATAAGGAATTCCTATCTGTGGCGGTTGACTCGGTAGGATGAAGCGTGAGATTACTACTCAGGATAGAAATACTTTGTATCTGTCATTTTTGTTTAAGGTCCTTCTTATATTTGGTTTCATTGAGGAAAATCAACCTCTCTAATCAGGAAATCATATTCTTTCTGTTTTCCTAGTCATTTTGTAGAGTGTGTTCTAGCCCATGGGCTGTGTCAATCATACTTAATAAAATGATAGGCCTGAATGGAGCATTCAAGTTTATTTAGCGCAATCCTCTAATTTTACAGATTTGAAAAAACCAAGGCTCACAGAAGGTAACATGCTTTTCAAGAACACACAGCCGGCCTGTACAAAGGCTGATATCCTGACTGACATTAAAAAGGAGGCAAAAGAGTAATTTGATTCAGATTTGGGAGAACAAAGGGCTGTGTTTTTACAGATGGCTGGGAGCTGAGGGGGAAAGTAGATACTGGAGAAGAAGGAAATCTGTCCAGTGCCCAGATGTTTTCACTCAGCCCCAGCTGCCTGCTGGATTCTGAGCAAGTCGACCAGGGCCTCCAGGAGCCTACTGGGTTTCCGCAGCACAAGGCCTTATGCTGGTGATGGAGATGCTCTGCCCTCTGCATCTCAGAGCGCCCACCTCACACTCAGACATCGTCTGCTCTTTGCCGTTCACTTCCACACAAATGCTAAACCCTTCTTCCTCGCACTCCGATGCTTCTCGGCAGACACATTTGCTGCTCTCAGCTGGAAAAGTAAGTGAAAGAGGCTTAATGGCATATTGTGGAGGTGGGGGAGTCAAGGCACATCACCTCCAAAGTAATAATGTGGTGATCAGAGCTGTCGAAGCTCCTGCCTGGAATGATATAATAAATTATCCCCTGGAAAGGCAGTAGGACCAGGAAATTGGGGCATTTTGCTCCACTCCAAAGAAATAGGTTTTGAAGTTGGTACCAGGCTTTCTATTGGTTAGATCCACATGGGGTGGTTTTATCCAAGTCAAGAGCTCTTTAACTATCTCATACATACATGCTGCTGTCCATTTGAGCCAGCAATGGAGGTCAAATGAGAAGCCCTCAACAAAGAACCAAATCAAGGCTCAAAGAGGAAGAGGAAAAAAGAGAACTTAACTTGCTTTGAGAGAGAGTATGACATGCAAAAGGCTACAAATCCCAAAAAAACAAACCAGAAATGAGTTAGGGAGGCAAGGAGTCTGTGCATGGAAAGTCCATGGTTGGAATATGCCAGCCAGGAGTCTTTCAAAGATGAGTTAACAAGGTCAGCCAGCAGACAGTGGTGACCGCCTAACCAAATGTGTCCCAAACACGGCTAGAGTCACATATGTCATCAGTCTGCGCTGCAAACCGTGAGGGAGTGAGGGGACAGGTGCCAGCAGGTACAGGCCAAGAGGGCAGAGAGTGAAGAGCCAACAGACACCTTACAAGTCATAGAGTCCAGCTCCCAAATTTATAGATAGGGAAGCCCAGGCAGTAACTTGGCTCTGGAGATCCAGCCGTTCCCCTTTGATAGTATTGCCCAAACCATGGGAGGTTTGCCGTGCCCTTGGGGGTAAGGCAAGATCACTGTAAGTGCTACTTAAACATAGCATTAGCAAATATTGAATCACAACATGAGAAAGTAACTTCTTTTATTCTCTTCAAATCCGTCTTATTACTTCCAGAAGAAAGTGTCAGCTTGGTGCTAGTATGTTTTTAACACCCCTCTAACACGTGCTAAACTCACAGAGAAACAGCACAGTCAATATTGGACCAGTATCTGGCTAGAATCCACAACTTTATTTTGTTCCATTACATAAAGCTTTTATGGTTACCTAGTATTTATGGCAAGTGATACCTCCTTTTAAGGACGTGATACAAAGTTTTCATTTTAAAGTTACTTTTATGTCAGACTTTTAAAAAATGAGTACACAATATGGATAATACAAGGACAGCGTAAAAATCATGATGGTGGCATGGAATCACCCCTGTTTGGGAGAACATTCTCACATCAGGAATGGATTCTTATCCTCTGAGGTCTGTGATCTCTGTCTCTCTCCAGTGAGGGGTATAGGCGAGGTCAGTGCACTGTCAAATCACTCTGAGTCTTTAACATCCTCAAGTATCTGCTTCGGCCCACTGCTAAACTAGAAACCACATTTCTAAAATCCTCAGTACTGTGACTTTAGCATTCTTATACTTACAAATATGAAAGGCCCCTTACCATCACATTTTCCCCACAGTGGGCAGGCACCACAAGCTTTCTCAGCTGAGGCAGGCAGAGTGCAGCTGTCCCTACCAGTAAGTGTGTAATTTCTACCCTGACAGTGGAGAACATGCATCTTGCAAACAGTCAGAGGCAGTATCCTTTTGCTTCTCTCATCTCGAGCACATACATCCAAGGAAGGTCTGAAAAGAATTTTTAATGGCATTATTTACAAGATTTTTGTTCTTAAAAGCTGAGGAGAAATGAAAAGTGATGCTCTGAGCTCGGTGCCCCCAGATGTTATCACCCACAGCAAGAAAAAAAAAAAAAAAAAAAGGATGGAAACTCAAATCCCCTTCATTCTTAGGTCCAACTCAGTTAGGTCTTCAAAATGAACATATTTGTATTTACTGTTTATTTGCTCACAGTTTTTCTAAGTATAGATATCTAGTGTTGATCTAGTTCCATCTAGAACAGATCAGGTACAGCAAATTAGATGAGAAGGCAAGGTCTGCTAACAACAGCTGACAAAGAAGGAGTCAGAAAGCCAGTGGAGACCAAGCATTCAATGTGATCGTAGTCAAATGGGACCATTAATTGCAGGAGAAATGAGCTCATCCCAGCCCAGCAGCCAAGAGTTCATATCCATAAAACAGTATCATCCAAAAATGGATGGCCCTAAATCATCATGGGAAGATGAAACTGTATTTTTCAATGTTACTTTTAAAAGTATCTATGTTTACAAAATAGTTTAGAAATATTTCCGTAAGGTTGGGCTCCTGTAATCCCAGTGCTTTGGGATGCCGATGCAGGCAGATCATTTAGGTCGGGAGTTGAAGACCAGGATGGCCAACATGGCGAAACCCTATCTTTACTAAGCATATAAAAATTAGCTGGGCGTGGGGTGGCCCACACCTGTAATCCCAGCTACTCGGCAGGCTAAAGCATGAGAATCACTTGAACCCAGGAGGCAGAGGTTGCAGTGAGCTGAGATTGCACTACTGCACTCCAGCTTGGATGACCAAATGAAACTGTGTCTCAAAAAAAAAAAAAAAGAAAGAAAGAAAGGAATATTGCCATAAAATGTGTTACCTTTTTCATAAGCATTGGTGCTAAAATAGTGGGGGAAAAAATAGCCATTTAGAAATGTCACTATCAGAAAACTCCACATTTCTGAATGCTGATAGACAAGGAAGGCATTACTGTCACTGAAACCTTAGACAACAGAGCATTTTTGTATACCAGATAGAGTCAGAAAGAGTCTATATTCACACACTTTATTTAGTTCAAATATTTTCCTCTTCTACCAAAAGCTAAATTTACTTGGAGTTATTTATAAAACAGAAACAAATCCTGTTGTTTTGAGTCTATCTTTTCATCTGTTTATTTAAACTTTAAATAGAACTACTTACAACAGCTGAAAGGGCAAATAACTTACAATACCACCTTGTTGTCAGTATCTGAGACCATGGAATAACATGGAAATTTATACCATAACTATTAACAACGAGTTGCAGATAAACTAAATGAAATGGGGAAGTTGGAAAGAGGATGAAAGTGGCTCAAAATAAACAATAATTATTAGAGATTATCAGCAAAGTCAGAATATTAGAATCAGAATGTATCTAGGCTGACCACTATTTCCATCACGCCATTTAGTTATATTCTTCTTCACACCAGAAATTACTATATACGATAACTCTTAACCACTGTAGCTTCAAGAAGTTGGGTATAGGTTTTGATAACTAAAACCATTCAAAACCAAGTAATTAGTGTTTTGGTTCTTTTTTTTTTCTTTTTGAGATAGGGTCTGGCTCTGTCACCCAGGCTGTAGTACAGTGGTATGAATACGGCTCACTGAAGTCTCAACCTTCCTGGCCTCAAGCAATCCTCCCACCTCAGTCTCCTGAGTAGCTGGGACTACAGGAGTGTGCCACCACACGCAGCTAACTTTTGTATTTTTTGTAGAGAAGGGGTTTTACCATGTTGCCCAGGCTGGTCTCGAACTCCTGAGCTCAAGCAGTTGGACTACCTTGGCCTCCAAAAGTGCTGGGAGTGCAGGCGTGAGCCACTGCACCGGGTCATGTGTCGGTTCTTAATTTTAAAAACAACCAGTAAGTCTAGGGACTGGATATTTCTTATTTCCTCCCCAGATCCACTTTCCACTCTTCTCCACCTGCCTGGGAGGCTGACATGTGTGGGCCACACTGTGGGCTTCCTCGGCCTCTAGCTTCAGTTGGTTTGATCAGTGGTGAGCGTTGACTAGCAGGAGACTCGAGGCAGGAAAGAGAATGCAGTTGAGGTGTTTATTCCCCTGGCTCATGCCTGTGGGATCTCTGAGGTCCCTAAAAAGAGAGTGTCAGCTCCTCCTCAGGGCCATCTCCACACAGCCCTCTCTGTCTCCAGTTTTTCCTGAATGTCCCTCTCCTTACACCTTGGACCTGGATATGACTACACGGTCAAGCTGTTAGCAGTCCAGGAATATTGCCATGGGACTTGTAATTTCCTTTCCTCTGTTCACATTTTTGTAAATATTCCCACTAATAAAACTTTTCTTGTCCTAATTTAATTGTGTCATCTCTATTCTACCAGGACCATGACACAGACATGTACTAACTACTTCAGATATCCTCCTACAATGGAATGATTTCAAGTTGGTGGCATTCTTTTTTATTTTTTTATTTTTTTTTTTTTTTGTTTGTTTGTTTTGTTTTGTTTTGTTTTTTTGTTTTGTTTTGAGGCGGAGTCTCGCTCTGTCGCCCAGGCTGGAGTGCAGTGGCGCGATCTCGGCTCACTGCAAGCTCCGCCTCCCGGGTTCACGCCATTCTCCTGCCTCAGCCTCCTGAGTAGCTGGGACTACAGGCGCCCGCCACTGCGCCCGGCTAATTTTTTGTATTTTTTTTTAGTAGAGACGGGGTTTCACCATGGTCTTGATCTCCTGACCTTGTGATCCGCCCGCCTCGGCCTCCCAAAGTGCTGGGATTACAGGCGTGAGCCACCGCGCCCGGCCTGGTGGCATTCTTAACAGTGCAAATCTAGAGAAGATGGTTCAAGAATCAACAAAAGAAGCTGCTGTTTCCCTATCAGTATCGCTTTAAGAGCTTATGTCCCAAAGGAATTTCAGTTCTAATCCTCTAATCCTCTAAAATTCTAAATCCTCAGCTGACATTTTTGTCATTTTGACCCATTTTATATATGAAACAAGCAGTGCTCGAGTAGTCCTGCAGCCTTCTCCACTAGCCAGATTAGAACACGCCTAATGTCATGGCTGTCAACCCTAGTGATCCAGGCAAATAACAGGCAGAAGATTGGACTACGTCAAAATGCAAACAAAGACCCTTAACTCTTGGTAAGCTACACCTTCCATCCAACAGAGACTAGCATCTAACAAATTGTCCCTTATCATAAATAAAATAAAACAGGGAAGTGAGATAAGGCGGCACTTACCCACATTCATAGGGCATTTTACAAACACATCTTGAATTCTGCAGTTTCTCCCAGCGCTGACATTCAGGCACTGCCTGTGTTAAAGGATTGTCTGAAAAAGGATAAGGGAGATGTGGTCATTAGGAGAAAAGCTTCTTCATAGTAAACAAGGTGTTATTTGAATTGCTGGACCAGAGTCTGTAGTATTCTCAAACTGCAATGCATTTGCACGTAACATTAGTAATAATAATCAAGCTGTAATACATTTTGCAAGCTATAGAGAGTTTCAAGAGCCACATTACAAATAACTGCATTGGTAGTAATAGCTACCGTCTCATGAGCATTTATAATTGCCATGCACTTTTTATACACGGGGATATTTATGCCTCCCTAACAAATGCCCACCTAAGAAATCAGAAAATTAAGAGTAAAAAAAGTTAGGAAGTTGGTGCTACTTCACACATTTAACAAATTGGCCCAGGCAGGATTTAATTCTACATTGGTCTGAATCCAAGGACAATAAAGTGGCTCCCTTTCAAGAAGCTGGTGCTTATAAACTGTTTGTTGTATGGACTGCATTCCGCCTGCTTTGCCCATAGTGAGGCAGAAAGCAGCAACATCACTTGACTTATACATGGAGAACTCCCCGGAATGCCGAGAAGATCTACAATAGCCTCTTACATATGAATGTCTAAGTGGTCTCCCTCATCAGTGAATAAATGTCTGGAGGTCCTTACATTAATAAAATTCTTTCTATAACTTTGTGTTTTATAGAAAATGACAATTCAGTCATCATTTCAATTTTGACAGGTAAACACCCTGGTCCAGCTTAGAAGAGCATAATGTGACTGCCATCCCCTCACCTATCCCTGATTGCAATGGGAATGATCTAAAAACATCCTGATTTTTTTCACCTCCTAACAGCTTTATTACAATGAAATTCGTTGCCATACACTTTTGCATCATAAAACCAGATAGTCATTTACTATATCTATAAAGGTAGTTTATCTGAAGAGCATGTTTTTATGAATACACAAACTATGGAATACTGCCTTACTTTGGAAAATTCAAGAGCTTTGGACATGACATTACAATCTTGTGAACATTCATAAACCTGTAAAAATGGTGGCAATGTGAAGTATGCCTGCCATGGCTAGCAGTCTCAATAACAGGACTCATTATTAAAACACTTCTCTTGGCTGGGCGCGGTGGCTCACGCCTGTAATCTCAGCACTTTGAGAGGCCGAGGCAGGCGGATCACTTGAGGTGAGGAGTTTGCGACCAGCCAAGCCAAATGGTGAAGCCCTGTCTCTACTAAAAATACAAAAATTAGCCGGGCACAGTGGCAAGTGTCTGTAATCCCAGCTACTCAGGAGGCTGAGGCAGGAGAATCACTTGAACCCAGGAGGTGGAGGTTGCAGTGAACCGAAATTGCACCATTGCACTCCAGCCAGCCTGAGCAACAAAGCGAGAACTTGTCTCAAAATAAAAGCAAAAAACAAAAAACAAACAAACAAAAAACACTTCTCTTTAAAATGGTATTATCCTAAATGCAACATAGTACCCTGAACTGGACCCTAGAACATGAAAGAGACATTAGTGGTAAAAAAAGGAGATATTTGAATAAAGTGTGTAGTTTAGTCAATAGCATTGCACTAATATTAATATTTTAGTTTTAACCAAGTTGTGTTATATAAGATGTTAATATTAAGGAAGATGGGTGAAGGGTGTGTAGAAATTATATCTGTGACTTTGCTGAAATCTAAAATTATTCCAAAATTAAGTGTTTTAAAAATGGTATTATCTACATCAGTGCTTCTTACCCAGAGGCAATGTTGTGCCCCAGGGGACATCTGGAAATCACTAGAGGCATCTTTGGTTTTTACAACTGCAGAATGTTATTGGCATAGGAGGATGCTACTGGTAGGTAGAGACCAGAGATGCTGCTAAATACCCTGCAATGCACAGAAGAGGCTCCCATAGCAAAGAATTATCAGACTAAAATTCCAATAGCGTTGAGGTTGAGAAGCCTTAATCTAGATGTACCAAAACTTAAGATCAATGATCAAGCCATGTAAATTAGTTCTGCACTGTGGTTAAAAATTTAGGACAAATCCTGAAATTTTAGATTTTAAAAGTTTGCTTAAATTATTATAATGTTGAGCCGGGCACGGTGGCTCACTCCTATAGTCCCAGCACTTTGGGAGGCCGAGGCAGGTGGATCACGAGGTCAGGAGATCGAGACCATCCTGGCTAACACGGTGAAACCCCGTCTCTACTAAAAATACAAAAAAATTAGCTGGGCATAGTGGTGGGCACCTGTAGTCCCGGCTACTCAGGAGACTGAGGCAGGAGAATGGTGTGAACTCGGGAGGCAGAGCTTGCAGTGAGTTGAGATTGCACCACTGCACTCCAGCCTGGGTGACAGAGCGAGACTCCATCTCAAAAAATATATATATATGTATATATATGTGTATATATATATAATGTCTTTAATGTCTTTGTGAAAAAAAAAATGATAGAATTACCTAGCCCAAAGAATTTTTGCATTTAAGAAGAACATAGCTTTGTTACTTTACAACTTGGTTAACCAAATAAACACACTTTTAAGGTCCACCAAAGTATGTGCTTTTGCTATTTTCAAAGCAAATTTCTTCCCATCAAGACTAACTACAGGGACAGTAGGAGAAAGTGAGGAATTAATGTTTAATGGATATACAGCTTCAGTTTTGGAAGATGAAAAAAAATGTGGTGATGGTTGCACAACAATGGGAATTACTTAATGCCACTGAACTATACATTTAAAAATGGATAAAATGGTAAATGTTATGTTATGTATGTTTCACTACAATAAAAAAAAAAAAGCCTAAATACTAGAACAGCCAACATTTTAAAACATAAACTTTGGAGGCTGGTAAGTCTTGGATTTTTTGGTTTGTTATAGGCTTGGGAGTAGTTACTATTATTCACATCTTCAGAAAACACACAGATCTGAAAACCTCCTTAATTAAAACCCACTTTAACAGAATTTTCTACCGGGTAAAAGAAACTTCATACCAAGCTGTGCCATAAAACAGCTGAAGTAGCATTTTAGACAGACTAGTCTACAATCTCATTCGGAACAAAAGTGCAACCTCATCAACTGTATATTGTTCTCTTTCATTTTAAAATTATAAGTACTGGTTCATTACTTTAAATATCCCAAGTAAACTCATGTTTATACTTCAGTGTTTACAGAACACAAAACAACTGTCCCCTGAGATGGGGCTTTGACAACTTAAGAGCACATCAGGACAGGCAGGAAGTGCACTCCAAGGACTTGCGCCTTGCCCATTGTTCTGTCTCTCATCCACTTAACATCACAACCCATATCTACCATCAGTATCTGAGTGCTCCATACCCTGTTGCATGGAGAACTTAGTTAGAAACATCTAATTCACCTCACACCATCACGTATGAAATCTAGTACTTCATCCTCACTATTAAAAATAAATTTCAGCGCTTAATTAAAAATCACATACTAGAGAGATAACATCAATAAAATAGTATGCAAGTGAGTTTTCTTCATTCTCATTTTGTTACAAATATAATATTTTCCATTTATTTAAAAAATGTAAACAGAGAATATATGGGTTATTTTCAAACAAATCCATCTCATCTAAAATTACCTCTAAAAGAAATAATTTGGATTTTAAACCCTTTCTACCTTAGGTTCTTAAAAGACCATTTTTTAAAATTTTCTTGGTGTTAAAATACTGGATTTTTGGGTTTCCACATTAAGAACAATTTCATGAATCACACCACTTTTCCTTCAATAATGTCTGCTTTAAAGTGTTAAATAAAAATGCTTTCTAAATTTTCAATTTCAGAAATACTGATAAACTCTTTGAAAGCCCAAAAATGAAACATACAGAACTTTAAATAAATTATGATCTCAACTCTGTACTTAAGAAAATACAAGGGAAAAAAATCAAGAGGAAACAACAACAAAAAACAGGTTTTAAAATCTTTTTGTTTTCTTGGCATCATAACAAATATAAAGCTAATCTTTCACAAGGAGGGTTTAAGTTAAAAGTTTCAGAATCACCAGGCTATCCTTGCCTTTCTTTGCATTCATGAGTCTTTCTGTGCCATGTGAAGAAAATCTGTTACTCAGTTTACAAGCTGACCCCCATCTTAGAGAGCAAGAATGGAGGGGATGACTCACAGCTATGGAGATACAGTACCATGAAGGTCGCCACAAGGACTCTTACTTGCCTGGGTACAAGTGTCCTTGAATAGACACAGAAGCCACTCACCTTTTTGTACACAGTGGGCATTCTTCATCTCAGGACTCCACTTAAGGCTGGAGCCACAGAGAAATGTTGAAGGACCTTCTAAGGACATGCCACCTGAACAGGAAACAGTCACCTTCTCACCAACTGTGTAGAAAAGTTTTTGGGGGTGACTCTGTATGCCATCCATCAGTACAGGTAGAACACAGGCAATTTCTAAAGATAAAAGAGAGCAAAATATAAGGGTCATTGCTCTCCTAAACCATCTTTTTAAAAAGGCTTATGTGATGCTGATACGATTGTTCTGCTTTTTCATATTAGAGGACAAGTAAGAAGACGTGAGTTCACTGTTAGGGTGGACTGAAAGACACGTCACACAGAGCCTGGCATGTAATTGACCAATGAATAACTAAAACCAAAACAGCTCCCCCTCTCCCATCCCTCCCCTCAAAACGATGTGACAACTTAAAAAGAACAGCCCCAGTAGAGTCCTCATGCCCAGTCTACTGTCGAAACCAAACTTTTCACAGCTGTCACTTATTTCTGTGCTCTAGTGATGTTCCATCAGAATTTTCCTGGGCTGTATTCATTTGAGTTTCATTAACTTTCATCCAGTTAGATATTTTGCCATCTGAAATTATTAAAACACCACTTTTATTTATTTATTTATTTTTTAGGGACAGGGTCTCTCTATGTTGCCCAGGCTGGAGAGCAGTGACTATTCATAGGTTTAATCAGTGTATACTACAGTCTCAAACTCCTGGGCTCAAACAAGCAATGGGGAAAGGATTCCCTATTTAATAAATGGTGCTGGGAAAACTGGCTAGCCATATGCAGAAAACAGAAACTGAACCCCTTCCTTTTACCTTATACAAAAATTAACTCAAAATGGGTTAAAGACTTACATATAAAACCTAAAACCATAAAAACCCTAGAAGAAAACCTATGCAATACCATTCAAGATATAGGCATGGGTAAAGACTTCATGACTAAAACACCAAAAGCAATTGCAACAAAAGCCAAAATTGACAAATGGGATCTAATTAAACTAAAGAGCTTCTGCTCAGCAAAAGAAACTATCATCAGAGTAAACCGNCTTATACAAAATTAACTCAAAATGGGTTAAAGACTTACATATAAAACCTAAAACCATAAAACCCTAGAAGAAAACCTATGCAATACCATTCAAGATATAGGCATGGGTAAAGACTTCATGACTAAAACACCAAAAGCAATTGCAACAAAAGCCAAAATTGACAAATGGGATCTAATTAAACTAAAGAGCTTCTGCTCAGCAAAAGAAACTATCATCAGAGTAAACCGGTAACCTACAGAATGGGAGAAAATGTTTGCAATCTATCCATCTGACAAAGGGCTAATATCCAGACTCTACAGGGAACTTAAACAAAGTTACAAGAATAAAACAAGCAACCCCATCAAAAAGTGGGCAAAGGATATGAACAGACATTTCTCAAAAGAAGACATTTATGTGGCCAATACACATATGAAAAAATGCTCATCATCACTGATCACCAGAGAAATGCAAATCAAAACCACAATGAGATACCATCTCACACCAGTTAGAATGGTGATCATTAAAAAGTCTAGAAACAACAGATACTGGCGAAGATATGGAGAAATAGGAATGCTTTTACACTGTTGGTGGGAGTTTAAACTACTTCAACCATTGTGGAAGACAGTATGGCGATTCCTCAAGGATCTAGAACCAGAAATACCATTTGACCCAGCAATTCCATTACTGGGTATATACCCAAAGGATTATAAAACATTCCACTGTAAAGACACATGCACATGTATGTTTATTGCAGCACTATTTATAATAGCAAAGACTTGGAACCAACCCAAATGCCCATCTATGATAGACTGGATAAAGAAAATGTGGCACATATACACCATGGAATACTATAATGAGTTAACATCCTTTGCAGAGACATGGATGAAGCTGAAAACCATCATTCTCAGTAAACTAACAGAGGAACAGAAAATGCATGTTCTCACTCATAAGTGGAAGTTGAACAATGAGAACAAATGGACACAGGGAGGGGAACATCACACACTGAGGTCTTTCAAGGGATAGGGAGAAAGGGAAGGGAAAGCATTAGGAAAAATACCTAATGCATGCAGGGCTTAAAACCTAGATGATGAGTTGATAGGTGCAGCAAACTACCACAGCACATATATACCTATGTAATAAACCTGCACGTTCAGCACATGTATCCCAGAACTTAAAGTAAAATTTTTTTAAAATTAAAAACTCCTAGGCTCAAGCAATCCTCCTGACTCAACCTCCTGAGTAGTTGGGATCACAGGCACATGCCACCACACCCAGCTAAAGCACCACCTTTAACCTTGCAGACATAAAAGTGTTCAGTGTTCCCTAATTTTTCATCCATATTCTTTCTCACTCAATTACATTCATTAGCTCAAATTGCTTACTTCAAAAAAGAACAAAGAAAAAGAAAAAACACACATAGTATAGACAGCAAGTCAGAATTCATGATTTAAAAGAAAAAAATCTCACTAATATCTCTAACGGACTTTGGACAATATTCTACAAAGTATTGCTGTATCTTTACAGCATTGTCATCAGAAAACCCATTCATTCATTCATTCATTCAAAAACAGCATTTGATGGATGCACTGAAGGCTTTGACTTCACCACAAAGAGATATATCAGTGTAGCAAAATTGAGCTGGTACCCCATGAATACATACAAAAATCCACAGCATTTTTTGAGTGCCTATATTTTGCCAAATATGTTGTGTACTGTTTGGGACACAGCAAGGTACAAGTCACATCTTATGCCCTCCAAAACTTCATAATCTAGTATTGAATTTGCTTGTTTCCAATGCGTTTGCTGTTTTAACAATAAATCTCCTACCAAGACAAACAATAGAAAGACTGTACAAAATGAAAAGGAAAAATATTTCTGAAAGAATTGGAGCACTAACAAGGCAGTGTAAGTTTGAAAGTCCAAGATTTCAGAGAGAAGGGAAGTCTAATGTGGTGATTACATTTACATTCGGTAACACATTTTCCTTGAGGTATTTGTAAATTAAAAAAAGAAAAGAAAATATACTGAAAAGCTGCTAAACTGAGGAGAAAACTTTAGCTCAGAGGCTAAAAAGATAAACAGCTTTTAGCAGTCTGACAGGCCCAGGGTTTTAAAACTTAAGTGTTCAGTCCTGTCAAAAAGAAGGGGCCAGGTAGAAAGCCCATACCTTCAGTTGGAATCCCTTAATGGCCACATCCTTGGAATAGAGATAACCCAGACATAAGCCATCCTCGCTGGTTGCCATAAACAAAAGTTAGTCTTCTCCAGAGGAAGACAGCATTATCCAATTTTTAAATTTTCATACGTAAAGTACGACATTCAACTAAAACTAATTTAACATTCAAAAAGACAATAATTGACCAAATTCTAACCAAAAAAAAAAAAAAAA
>NW_016812360.1:631966-635453 GCF_001698545.2 Rhinopithecus bieti | reverse complement strand
ACTGTAAACTAGTTCAACCATTGTGGAAAACAGTGTGGCAATTCCTCAAGGATCTAGAACTAGAAATACCATTTGACCCAGCCATCCCATTACTGGGGATATATCCAAAGGATTATAAGTCATGCTCCTATAAAGACACATGCACACGTATGTTTATTGCGGCACTATTCACAATAGCAAAGACTTGGAATCAGCCCAAATGTCCATCAGTGACAGACTGGATTAAGAAAATGTGGCACATATACACCATGTAATACTATGCAGCCATAAAAAAAGGATGAGTTCATGTCCTTTGTAGGGACATGGATGCAGCTGGAAACCATCATTCTCAGCAAACTATAGCAAGAACAGAAAATCAAATACCGCATGTTCTCACTCATAGGTGGGAATTGATCAATGAGATCACTTGGACACAGGAAGGGGAACATCACACACCGGTCCTATTGTGGGGAGGGGGGCAGGGAGGGATAGCATTAGGAGATATACCTAATGTAAATGACGAGTTGGTGGGTGCAGCACACCAACATGGCACATGTATGCATATGTAATAAACCTGCACGTTGTGCACATGTACCCTAGAACTTAAAATATAATAAAATATATATATCTATATATATATCTATAGATATATATATATATAATGGTCCAAAAAATGTATAATTTGTGTGCCATAAGGACAAGTGAGCAAGAATGGGACAGAAGCAATGTTTTAGGATGTAATGGTTAAGTAATCGTCTAAAACTGACAAAGGACTTAAAGCACAGGTTCAATAAGTGCCTTGAATATCAGCCAGGAAAAATGTAAAGAAAATTATACCTAGGAACACCAGAGTAAAGTTGCTGGTGAAAACCAAAAGTAAAAAATAATTAATAATACCTTTTTCCCACCCTAGCACTACTGGGCCTGCAGGTCTCTGTAAAACCACAAATGCAGGTCTCTGTTCCACAGGATGGGATTTGTTAAAGTTGTTAATAATAAGGCCTACTTTAAAAGATACTAAGTGAAATTTAGAAGATGACAAGAGGGTAAAACTGATTACTATATTCGGAAATGCTTGGTGATACTGGATAAAAATAAATACAGCACACCCAAATACAGGATGATACTTTGTGTAACAAACAGAGGTATCATTTCTCAGAATGCTTAGTCCTGTATCATGATAGTCTGTGCAGTGTATGCACGTAAACTGCCAAAATACGGTGTGAAGATTGGCCTGACAAATGATGCTAAAGCATATTGTACTGGCCCGCTGCTGGCCCACAGGCTTCTCAATAGGTTTGGCATGGGCAGGATCTATGAAGGCCAAGTGGACGTGACTGGAGATGAATACAATGTGAAAAGTATCGATGGTCAGCCGGGAGCCTTTACCTGCTATCTGGATGCAGGTCTGGCCAGAACTACCAGTGGCAATAAAGTTTTTAGCACCCTAAAGGGAGCTGTGGATAGAGGCTTATCTATCTCTCACAATACCAAACAAGTCCCTGGTTATGATTCTGAAAGCAAGAAATTAAATGCAGAACTACACCGGAATCACATCATGGGCCAGAATGTTGCAGATTGCATGCACTACTTAAGGAAAGAAGATGAAGATGCATACAAGAAAAAGTTATCTCAATACATAAAGAACAGCGTAACTCCAGACATGATGGAGGAGATGTATAAGAAAGTTCATGCTGCTGTACAAGAGATTCTAGTCTATGAAAAGAAGACCAAGAAAGAAGTTAAAAAGAAGTGGAACCTTCCCAAAATGTCACTTGCCCAGAAGAAAGATAGGTTAGCTCAAAATAAGGCAAGCTTCCTCAGAGCTCAGGAGCAGGCTCCTGAGAGCTAAACCAAACAATTTTCATGAAGATTTTCAGATAAGGACAATAAACTTATTGAAAAAGCAAAAAATAATAATAATTAATAATAATCTTCTTGAAAGTGGTCAGAGAGAAAAGGCATCATTTCCAAAGAAAAAATTGCAAGACTAAAAGTTGACTTCTCCCTAGAAAACAATTGTCGGAGGGCAATGTAATATTAGTAATGTCTTCAAATGACTTTAAAAAAATAACTGCTAGCAGCCAGGCATGGTGGCTCATGCCTGGGATCCCAGCCCTTTGGGAGGCCGAGGGGCGGGGATCACCTGAGGTCAGGAGTTTGAGACCAGCCTAGCCAACATGAAGAAACCCTGTCTCTACTAAAAATACAAACATTAGCTGGGTGTGGTGGTGGGCATCTGTAATCCCAGCTACTCAGGAGGCTGAGGCAGGAGAATCACTTGAACCTGGGAGGCAGAGGTTGCAGTGAGCCAAGAATGCACCATTGCAATCCAGCCTGGGAGACAAGAATGAAACTCCGTCTCAAAAATAAATTAATTAATTAATTAATTAAAATAAAAAATAACTGCTAGCTTAGAATGTCCTACCTAATAAAAATATCCTGGCCAGGCGTGGTGGCTCATGCCTGTAATCTCAACACTTTGGGAGGCCAAGGTGGGTAGATCACAAGGTCAAGAGAGGGAGAGACCATCCTGGCTGGTAAAACCCTATCTCTACTAAAAATACAAAAATTAGCTGAGCGTGGTGGTGCACGCCTGTAGTCCAAGCTACTCGGAGGCTGAGGCAGGAGAATCGCTTGAACCCAGGAGGCGGAAGTCAGTGTGAGGCGAGATCATGCCACTGCACTCCAGCCTGGTGATAAGCGAGACTCTGTCTCAAAAAAAAAAAAAAAATCCTTTGAAAAGTCAAGGTGAAAGACAGACACTTTAGATAAACAAAAACTGGGACAATGTTTCATCAGCAGATTCATAAAAAAGGAAAAGAAGCCCTTCAAGTAGAAGTTTCTTATTAATCTTTTCTAAGAATAAACTTTTGGCTTGATTACTTCCAACTAGCAAATATTTATATTCATATTGCATTTCATTTGTTTCTGCTTAAGGATTCCAACAGAAAGAGAAAGAGAGAGAGATTAGTAAGTAAAAGACAATTCCCATCAGTCAATGAACAAGTGGATAAAAAGACTGTGGTGTATATATATGACAGAATACTACTCAGTCATAAAAAGGAATTAATTAATGGCATTCGCAGCAACCTGGATGAGACTGGAGACTATTATTCTAAGTGAAGTAACTCAGGAATTGAAAACCAAACACTGGGCCAGGCGCGATAGCTCACACCTGTAATCCCAGCACTTTGGGAGGCCGAGGCAGGCAGATCACGAGATCAAGAGTCCAAGACCATCCTGGCCAACATAGTGAAATCCTTCTCTACCAAAAGTACAAAAATTAGCTGGTTGTGGCATTATGTGCCTGTAGTCCCAGCTATTCAGGAGGCTGAGGCAAGAGAATTGTTTGAACGTTTGAACCCAGGACGCAGGGGTTGCAGTGAGCTGAGATCATGCCACTGCACTCCAGCTTGGGTGACAGAGAGAGACTCTGTCTCAAAAAAAAGGAAGGAAGGAAGGAAGGAAGGAAGGAAGGAAGGAAGGAAGGAAGGAAGGAAGGAAG
>NW_016812360.1:620183-631723 GCF_001698545.2 Rhinopithecus bieti | reverse complement strand
GAGGGAGGGAGGGAGGGAGGGAGGGAGGAAGGAAGGGGAGGAAGGAAAGAAGGGAAGGAAGGAAGAAAACCAAACATTGTATGTTCTCACTCACAAGTGGGAGCTAAGCTCTGAGGATGCAAAGGCATAAGAGTGATGCAATGGACTTTGGGCACTTAGGGAGAAACGGTGGGAAGGGGATAAGGCATAAAAGGCTACAAATTGGGTACAGTGTATACTGCTTGAGTGATGGGTGCACCAAAATCTCACAATTACCACTAAAGAACTTACTCATGTAACCAAACACCATCTGTTCCCCAAAAACCTATGGAAATAAAAAAAAAAATTTTAAATAAAAAATTAAATTAAAAAATAAGAAAAAGACAGGCAAACCAATTATTTTTAATGGATAAAAGACATGGGCAGCCATTTCTCCAAAGAATATAACCAATGGCCAACAAACATATGAAAACAAGCTTAACATTATTAGTCATTAGAAAAAAATATAAAAATAGGCCGGGCACAGTGGCTCACACCTATAATTCCAGCACTCTGGGAGGCCAAGATGGGTGGATTGCCTCAGTTCAGGACTTCAAGACTAGCCTGGTCAACGTGGTGAAACCCTGTCTCTACTAAAAATACAAAAAATTAGCAGGGTGTTTTGGCACACACCTATAGTCCCAGCCACTCGGGAGGCTGAGGCACAAGAATCACATGAACCTGGGATGTGGAGGTTGTAGTGAGCTGAGATGGCACCACTGCACTCCAGCCTGGGCAACAGAGTGAGACTCTGTCTCCAAAAAAAAAAACAAATATACACACACACACACACACACACACACACACACATATATATATATATCTCTCACTATACACTGACCACTATGGCTGATGCTATCAAGTGTAAGGACATAAAGCAATCTTGACTTATCAGATTATGCTAGAGATGTAAATCAGTACAACCACTTGGAAGGCTGGCAGCCTCCACTAAATCTAAATGTATATATACCCAATGTATCAATACCCAATTACTCGGAAATTTCACAATAGGTATATTCCCAAAGGGAGAAATATATATATGTGTGTGTGTACACTAGGGCTTTCCTCATATAGCACAGAGCAACTGATTTAGGAAAAATGTATCCCTACAGCTTGGCCTATTCATTTGCTGACAAACTTATATTGCAAGTGAGATGGAAGCCAGAGTAGTTTTAGGGTGGTGCAGCATGCAGAAGCTATTATTCAGATGCCTGTCTCCAAACAGAATAGGATACAAAGCATTTAAGAAAGTTGATTGATTGTGGTACATCCTGAGTAACTGAACTCTAAAGAATATCCTTGTGGTCTTCATCTAAAGAGAGTTTCCTAGCCTATCCTAATTTGCACCAGAAAGTTTTATATTGCAATAAAATTGACCTCACTGAATGGAAACATTACCAACTAGAGAAGGCGGAGGGCTTATTCAAGTGGCTTCTAAAACTTGAACAGGATCATATCAGACTTACAGGAGAGGAAGGCCAACACATGGGCCATATGGTGAGTGTTATTTATCTTGATTCATTCTCTTCCACGTAATTTTCTCATCTTAAATTATATACAACTGACACCACTCACTCTGACAATGCATTTCCCCAACAAGCCACCGTAAATCTTCTCCACATCTGGCCACTGGGTTTCCAATAAGAGAGTATCCTTCATTGCAAGTGTACACTACATTTTTCCCCACAGGAAACGTTGTACCTTCATCCTAAACAAAAGTAAAAGACGGAAAAGGAAAGTGTTTGTCTATTTTGCATTAACAAAAGTTTTCTTTACGTACATTTGGTCTATAAATCATAATCATCAGGCAAGCCGCATTTAAATAACTGATTCGGAAAAGTGTCCATAAAAACATTTTCCTCTATATAGTCAATAACACTAGCACCACCATTCATTGAAATAAAACTATTAATACCACTGTCTATAATGTATTGATTGCTCCCAAAATGCTAAGGACTATACTAAGCATTCTACTAAAATTACATTCTATTAAAATTATTTGGACACTCTCCAATTAATTTCTTTTCCTTTTACTTTTAGGAAAAATCGGCTCTTTATCAGATTTGGAGAACATCTTTGTCAGTCAGCTCTTCATATTAAGGTATTACCAGGCCGAGCATGGTGGCCCATGCCTGTAATTCTAGCACTCCGGGAGGCCCAGGCAGGTGGATCACCTGAGGTCAGGAGTTCGAGACCAGCCCAGCCAACATGGCAAAACCCTTTCTCTAATAAAAAATACAAAAATTAGCAGGGCATGGTGGTGCATGCCTGTAGTCCCAGCTACTCAGGAAGCTGAGACATGAGAATCACTTGAACCCGGGGGACAGAGGTTGCAGTGAGGCTAGATAGTGCCACTGCATGCCAGCCTGGGTGACAGAGCAAGACTCCGTCACTCTCTGAAAAAAAAAAAAAAGGTATTATGAGCTGTTCATTGACAATACTGCCTACAAAATGCCAGCATGAACACCCAGAAATTTTCCAGTCCAATCAGTATGTTCATGAAAGTTTAACTTTCTCGCTGATAACTTTCAGGGGAAGCATAATGTTGATCTTCTCCCATCCTAACCTCCTACTCCGCACCATATGTATGGAATGCTGCTGGGGCTGGGTTAGATTCAAGAACATTTCACTAGCCTATAATGCCAGGAAGTGAGCTTTCATGTTGAAGCAAGGAGGAATTTGAAGTCTGAGCCTCGGGGTGGAATGAAGGGTAATCATACTCACTCGGGGTCTCTCTTTCCTTACCCTTCTCATTCTCTTCCATCCAAGGGGATGGTGAAAAAACTCAAGCCTAGGAGAGGGCTTAGAGCTCAGGCCTTGACCAGCTCTGCTTTAGGGATTAAACAAGATTTCCTGGTATCTCCTTCCCATTGTCAGTATGCACTTCCTGGCCCAGTCTGGCTCAATCATGGAAGTTAGTAGGAAACAGAATGGGCCAGGTTGATGCTGAGGTTTGAGGGAAATGGGGAGGAGCACATCTTCTCTTTTGACTCATGATCCTATTCCTTCCTCTACCTTGCAAAAACAAAACAAAAACTTTTATATGAGGAAGTCTGATTCAACAGTGCACAAACATGGCTGTATATCATAATCACTTGTAGAAATTAAAAAATAGACTCTCAGGCTCTACTCCCAACCTATCAAATCAGAAAATGTGGAGGACAAGGGAGAAACAATCATCTCTAGTTTTAAGTTCCCTGAGTAATTCGGATGCAGCCAGTCCATAGAGCAATATTTGAGACTCTTGGCTCCTAAAACGACACCATGTGCACTGCAGTTGGGGACAGCAGCCTCATGGCTTGCTAACGTGCATGAGTTTGCTTGGCCTATTCTCTGAGCATATGTTACATTCAAGAACTCCATGAATTATGGTGACTGTGGTAGGACAGAATGGGTGGTAGAGATGCTAGGTTCATTTTCTCTCTCTCTCTCTCAGGCATGGTAAAGGGCCTGAGATTTGAAAAGCAAAATCCCTCGTGAGCAAAGCAGTGCTGGTAACATAGAGAGAGTCCTCAAGAACAATATCCTGTGTGAGCCATGAAAAGGCACCACTGGGGCTTCAGGCCAAAGCCTCATCATAAAGACTGAGAGTAGCATTAACTAAAATGTCCCAAAAGCCAAGAACAACAAAAGTCCCTAGAATGACAAATGGCAGATGACTACTCTTCTTTCCTGAACAGGAAAGTTCAATTGCTCAAAGTAGAATGATGCATATCTCACTAGACACTAGCTAACTGTCTTATTGACTCCTGGAATAAACCTAATACTTCATCCCAGGGCCTACAGTTATGGGCGGGGGGGGGGAAGCCTTCTCTCAGTGGCAAAAATAAGAGAAGTTCTGTAAGTTAAAGAGTAAGCTTGTAGATTCGCAGTTTGGTGTTTCCAGTGGCAATGTTTAGCAGCCCTCTGGCATGATTACATTTTTGATTCACTGAGTGGCAGTATTGATTTCCCACACCACAGAAGATACACTGCCTTCTGCAGAGTTCAGATCACCTTGGGCCAAAGAAAAAAGTCACACACTAAAACCCTCACCACTAAAACTAATATGCACATATAAAATATTTTTTGCACAGCTTCACCATGAAAGAAGAGAATAGGTTATGGGCTCAGTAGAGAGATAGAAGTTGGAGCATTATAAAGGAAAACAATATCGTTCATAACCAACTTGAACAAATCCATCTTTCAAGGCAGGAGGTGATGGACAGAATTTTGTCGGAACCAAAGACAAAGGAAAGCAATGTGGTTCAAGCAACCTGGAAGAAACAAAAAAGGAATTAATGTGATTGATTTGCACAGTATAATAATTATTTTGCATTACATTGGATTTCTCCTTTGTATCTGAAGGAACTCCATTCATGTAAGTACATTGGTGTAATATTTCTGTCATTCTTAGAACCAAATATGTGCTTACATCCTGTGGTAGAAAACTCAAACATAAACTCAAGCTAACAAAAGACAGTGATTTCCACAGCTGCTGGGTCAGTAGTATGAAAAACAAACAGAAAGAATGAAAAGAAAAAGAAAGTCTCTTGGCCAACATAGTACTTTCTGCTTCCTAGAGGTCATCTGCTTCAAAACCTACTTTTCCTCTTGCTGTTTGGGTCTGAAATTCATTTAATACAGAATTAATTCTGTATTGAAAATAAGGTATTGGATGAGGGGCGACAGCTCCTGCCTGTAATCCCAGCACTTTGGGAGGTCAGGACAGGCAGATAGCCTGAGGTCAGGAGTTCCGAGACTAGCCTGGCAACAAGGTGAAACCCCATCTCTACTAAAACTACAAAAATTAGCCAGGTACAGTGATGCATATCTGTAATACCAGCTACTTAGGAGGCTGAGACAGGAGAACCTCCTGAGCTTGGGAGGCAGAGATTGCAGTGAGCTGAGATCCCACCACTGTACTCCAGCCTGGGTGACAGAGTGAGACTCCATCTCAAAAAAAAAAAAAAGAAGGTAATTAATTAGAGTTGGTGACCCCAAAAGAGAGGTAACACAAAATTATAACTACCTTTTACTAAGCATTTACTATATGTCAGGCACCATGGCAGCTGCTCTGCACATGTGCATTATCTCAATTCATACAGCAACACCATGAGATACATGGAAAAAACAATGGCACAGAAAGTTTGAATAACTTGTCCAAGATTATGAACTAATAAATATCAAAGCTGGATTTACGTCTAGTCAATTAGGCTCCTACAATTGTGCACCGTCTACCTCTCACAAGGCAACAGAGAAATAGGAAGTCTTAGTGTCTACATTTTTTTCTGAACGTATATAACTGAAAGCACATTATTTGGTGAAGGCAAGTTTTAGTAAGGCTTGGAGTAAATCTTAAATGTAAAAGCAAGATGGGAGAACAGAAGTCCTAATATCATCCCACAAATGCCAATCCTGACACTTTACCATCACTATGACCATCTCTTGAGGGAGCTTGTAATAAAGATACTGATAACGATGACATCTGTCATTAAACAATGGTTTTCAAGACTGCCTCTAAGGTCAAAATAACACTAATATTATCTCCACTCCAGAAACACAAAATCTGAGAGAAAGCAGTACAAATAGACTGGGAGTGTGGCCTCCTTCTCAGCTGAGTTCCTTATAATCTTGCCACACTCTGAGGAAACTGTGGCAAGTTTAATTTTCCTATTCGTACTGAGAAGGAAGACACTTCCCCTCCCCTGAGCACCAAGAGTGAAAAATCTCTTCAATGCCTTTCTTAGGATGTGCCTCTCCTCCTAGCTTTATGTTGAAAAGCAGGAAAAATGCATCCTCTCAGAGATCTCCTCCCAGACCCTCATCCTCCCAGAAACATGAGCACAGCAGCCAGCATCCTCTTCCCACCATAATTCACATGCTTGTCAGCTTCCTCAGTCAAGATATACTGATGAATGCTGGATTACAAGGCACTGAAGATTTAGGAATAAGGCTTCCCACCTCCCTATGCTTCTACCAGATACCCAAACACCTCATCTCTTTCTTCAATTCACATGACCTTCGAATTATCTTACTAGAACATATTGCCAACTCCAGTCTGCAAAAATTACTAAGGAGAATGTAGAGTGCGGCATAAAGAATTCTGACCCAGGGCTATGATTCATCAACTGAGCATTTCTGAGATGGGTTTTGCAAGGTCCTGACAAATGGGAAGTTAGTGCCAGGCTACTGGGTTCACCCACCAAGATATTCTCCATCTCAAGCAACTGGCTCTATGCTTAATCCAAAAAATAAATGAGTAAGAATGGTATATCTGAAAAGTAATACAAACTTTAATGAATGCTTAGTAATCACTTTGGGTGCTAATCTCATTTAATTCTGACAATAACAATAAACAGATAATCTTAGTATCAGTTTATCTGCTATTATCACGCTAATTTTAGAGATGTGGCCAGTAACTTGCCCAAGGTCACACAGCAAGTAGGTGGCCAAAACAAATGATTGAATGATCGTATCCACTCAGCTGGACTACTTCCCAATTACCCAGCCTTTTGTAACACTTGTTTCAGGAAAACCTGAAGCACATAGAGCAAGCTCCTTCAACTCACCCTAGTGCTAAGGGACAAAGCAGTCCCTGGTAAAAATAGCCATTTAACTTCTTTATCTCTCTATCTCTCCACAGCAGCAATCGTGTGTTCCACGCTAACTGAAGAGGGCACTGTGTTCTATGCAACTGCCAGGGGGTCGGGTCTCCATTACCTCAAGTGCTCCAGCTCCTCGTCTTCACATTGTGTGCTTTCTGTTGTTTCTCCAATGCAGGATCTCCCACCCCCACTGGGAGGTGGGTTATTGCATTCTCGGCTCCTTGTTTTCTTCCCTTGAACACAGGGGCTCCAAGAGGACCAGCAACTCCAACCTCCATCAACCCCTCCTACAAGATGAGAAAGAGGTTGATCAATAAGTTCTTAAAGAGGACTTGGGAACTTAGTGCTATTCTTCCTGCTAACAAGTTAACTGGAGGAAGAGATCATTCTGGATATTGATTACCTTCACCTTCATTGAGGTTTTCTACAATGTTCAGAATGGCTCTACACATAGACTAGGAATGTCCATATTAAGGTTGCCTTAGTGAACCTCTTGCAATAATATCCTTTATTTGTTGATTATTTTACAACTGTTTCAAAGAACTTTTATGTACATTGTATCATTTATTTACTTCTCACAACAGTGAATGGAGGTGGGCAGGAAATCTGTTACCATTCTATTTAATTAGATAGCAGAACGGGGTGCTTCCATTTTAACAGATAAGAGGAAATCCAAGCCACAAAGGAATGAATCTCAGTTGTACAATTTTAATTTACCAGAACAGGCCACTTGGAGAGACATTTGGGGATAAAGATGCCTTTGTAATGCTTGTCTATAAGCTTCTTTAGTCTAGTCTTATATTTATTCATTTATCATTCATTTAGTGACTTCTACGAATCAAGCCTTTTGTCAAGCTCTGGGAAAAAAGAAAGGAATCAAACAACCCTGACCTTAAGTAATGAGTGTTCTAGAAGAGAGAGACATGTAAATAAATATAGAAACAAAAGTATATAGATTGTAGTCACACTTTGACTACTCATAAAGTCAATTTCACATAGCCCTGTACCAAGTGCTTGAAGCACCATGTACACTGTAGAGCACAAAGCAGATGTTCAACAAATATTTGTGAGTGATTGATAGTACATCATACAGAATAGAAATAGAAATGTTTCAAAGATCATGCCATCAGAAAGTTTAGGCAATGCAAATATACAAATTCCACAGACCTTTGTTACAGCAAAATTTTATTGAGACAATTACAGAGGATGAAGGTGTTTTAATCGTAACTCCTCCAATAGAGAATGGGAAGTGGAGGGCACAGTGGGGCTGTTAGTTCAGATGGATAAATAGAGATAACAGCAAAGAGCCTTAATCACAGTAGCTATAATCTGAAAGTAGGAAAGGGAAGGAGGATTCCAAATTCATTTGAGACTTCATCTCTTCAAAGATGAAGCATCTCAAGGAGCAGAGAAACAAGGTAATTCCCTTTCAGTGTGTACAGGGTGACTAGAGAAAATTCACCCCACTGACCTGCTTGATTCCCTACGAGGACTCCTTGCTCACACGCTGCACCAAATGTGTATGGTTTGCAATGGCACAGACAATGGGTCCCCTCAACAGTGGCCAAACCACCATTTTGACAAGGCCGGCAATGACAGGGGTCAAATTCATCCAGATACTCTTCAAGAGCCCGTTTCAGGTATAGTTTTTTCACAGAGGCACAAGGTACTTCCTTTACCAGCTCATATAAAGGTGTCAGCTATAGAAATAAAGACATCATAGTCAGTAATCAGCAATTTAGGCAAGAATATTTTGCTTTTCATGTTTAGGTACGACTCTCATTAAAACAAAATCAAAAGCCACCGCTAAGTTTGTTACAATTGTTTTTTATTCAAATACAAAAGAAAACAGTGCACTCTCTTTGCAACAAAATCAAGACAAACTTAGGGAAAATTCGGGTCAGACGGGGGAAGAATTTTTTATGTATCTTTTGTGCATACATAAGATTAAAAAGAAAAAAGAAAAAAAAAACAGGCCAGGCGCTATGACTCACACCTGTAATCCCTGCACTTTGGGAGGCTGTGGCAGGGAGGATCACCTGAGGTCGGGAGTTCGAGACCAGCCTGACCAACATGGAGAAACCCCGTCTCTACTAAAAATACAAAATTAGCCAGGTTTGGTGGCTCATGCCTGTAATCCCAGCTACTCAGGAGGCTGAGGCAGGAGAATCACTTGAACCTGGGAGGCAGAGTTTGCGGTGAGCCAGGATTGTGCCATTGCACTCCAGCCTGAGCAACGGGAGTGAAACTCTGTCTCAAATAAAATAAAATAAAATAAAATAAAATAAAATAAAATAAAACAGGTCATTCATTTTCTAGTTAATGGAAGATTATTTTGAAGATAATACATTACCACCCCTATTGAAGACAGAAGAAAAGGAAATGTACTTAAATTACAGCAAAGAAGCAAATGAAATTAAATTTAGAATTAAATTTCCTGACTGAGAGATTTAACGTATCTCTTAGTGGAAATCATGGATTCTTTCCTCAACGAGAAATTTAAAACAGGTAAACATTATTACTCTGCGTTGGCTATTTCAGAAGCAAAGCAACTTTGAAATCACAGATGTACTAACTCAACTTTAACAGTCTGCTCTCCCAGGAACAAAAACATCTCTGCTTTGTAGGATGTACCAGTTTCTGTAGTGTAGCTACTCTCACCATAGTCAATTTCAGGCTACCACCATGGTGCCTGAACCGGGAAGAGATACGCACCATTGGTTCCTGAGAGCCCAAGCTCTTCCGAACACAATGGCTTTGCATAGTCATATACCTGTACCTACATAGTGCCTTTTCTTTCTCTGTTCCTTTTTTGCCCTGCTAAAAAGTTAGCATAAATATGAAAAATTATAGTCCTATGTGGAAAAGTACATAGACACTGTTAAAGAACATGTGTCTTTCTCTAATCAATAATTTAATCTAATCAAGAGTTTCTAACGATTTGTATGGGATGCTGACAATGAATATAGGCCATTTTAAATATTAACAGATGGTCCTTTAAGATAAGACTTTCTGGGAAAAATTCATCCTCCCTCCCTCACCCGTATTTGGAAACCAATGGGTACTGTATGGGGGTTAGGAGGGTACTTGAGGACCTATTGCAATTTTTGAGTTTATAAAATGTATCTCTGAAAATCAGGCTTTGCCTGGGACATTGACTTTCACACAGGGAATAGATCATAGAATCGGTTCTGCTATAATGTTTGTTTTGATAAGGTGAATTTTTTCCATTGAGATGGATATACTGTGAAAATTCTGAGCATAGCACAGATTTGGGGTTTTCTTATGTACGACTATGTCCACATGAAACACAGGGTGAACACAAAATGCTTCATACAGCTGAAACAAGCCACACAGGAATACACAAAACTCATGCGTACTCATGTGCGTGGACAAACACAGACACTCACACACCCCTCAACATCTATGTTAGTTCACTTCCTGCATTATAAACTATACCTGTTCACATCTGCTGTTACAAATGTCTGTCGGGTTTCTGACTGCTGTTCTTCTACCACTTCACGGTTACTCACAAGCCGTAACCCTTCTAGCACCCAGAAAGCTTCAGGTCTTTTTCTAAGTAATGCACCACACTTATTGTAGTATAGACACATTTTTAATATTTTAACATGTATAAAACCAGGCAACTATTTTTATTGGCACCTATCTTTTTCATATGAGTGTCACAGATGATAAATTTCAGTGCTGTGTCTCTAACCTGATTTTTTTTTCTATAAGCCCTTTATTGTGCAATTTTGCATAGCTCAATGATTTTTAGAAACACGTATGTTGCAGTATAAAAGAACTGATGATAACAATAAAACATCTTAAAATTCTGCCAGCCAACTTGTTACTATCGTAATTTGTATGACTTCAGGAGCCCACGAGCCATGGCCACACAAAGAAAGGTGATAGGAACATAACAGAAGGCAAACCTACATGCCTTCCCCTTGCAAGAATCTATAACTCCTCTGAATTAGGGACCAAGGAAAACATAACCAAACTTAGATCAAAAGTTAAAAATGCAAATTTTGTCATTAATTTCTCTTGGAAGTTTCAAGACATTTAACATTTGCAACAGAAATTGAATAACACACCTTCTGTTTCTTATTATTATGTGTTCATTCATTTTACTCTACAAAATATAATTGGGATACAGAAAATGCTAATTACAGCCATGTCTGTTTAACCATCTTGATTTAACCACCTTCATTTTCCTCATGCAAATAAACATGACAGCTTCCTATTGCTTTAAACAAAGCATGATATACCTTTTGTTTTATGACTTCAGGAAGATTGGTCACAGATTCTGCCCAGGCAGAATATCGCCTTTTGTTTCCAGCAGGATTGTCCAGCTCTAGGTAACTAAGGCCAGATATGAAGCCTGAACCTCCCCCTCTGATGAACGGGTCTCCTCGCAACACATTGTTTTGGGTTCCTATACAGAAGAAAGCAAATGAAAAGTGAAAAGTCTATCGAGTATTAAGAAAAAATCTATCAAACTATGTGACATCCTGGAAAAAGTCAAACTATGGAAACAGTCAAAAGACAAATTGTGGCCAGGAAGAAGGGAGGGATGAATAGGCAGAGCACAAAGGATATTCAGGGCAGTGACACTGTTCTGTATAATACTACAATGGTGGGCACATGTCATTATACATTTGTCAAAAGTCATTAAATGCTCAACACCAAGAATGAGCCCTAATGTAAATTATGGACTTTGGATGACAATGTGTCAATGTAAGTTCATCCACTGTAACAAATGTTCCACTCTGATGGGAGATGTTTTCAGTGGGGAAGGCTTTGCCTGTGTGGGAGCAGAGGATATACAGGAACTCAATGTACTTTGCACTCAACTGTGCTGTGAACCTAAAACTGCTCTAAAAACTAAGGTATATTTATTTTATTTTGGTGGTTTTCTCATATATATATATA
>NW_016812360.1:596855-619666 GCF_001698545.2 Rhinopithecus bieti | reverse complement strand
ATATATATATATATATATATTGAGACAGAGTCTCACTCTGTAGCCCAGGCTGGAGTGCAGTGGCATGCTCATTGCAACCTCTGCCCCCCCGGGTTCAAGCAATTCTCCTGCCTCAGCCTCCTGAGTAGCTAGGACTATAGGTGTGTGCCACCACACCTGGCTAATTTTTGTATTTTTAGTAGAGATGGGGTTTCACCAGGTTGGCAGGCTGGTCTCAAACTCCTAGCCTCAAGTCATCTGACTCCCTCAGCCTCCCAGAGTGTTGGGATTACAGGCGTGAGCCACTGCGCCCAGCCAAAACTAAGGTATATTTTTTTAAAAAGAAAAACAACTCTTGCCTGAGAGTAGATGATATTAGGGAATTATTGTTCATACTCTTTATATTTTTAGTGTGAGTATCACATTATGCAAGAGAATGTTCTTCTTAGATGATACATGCATATATTTAGTGATGAAGTGTTATGATATCTGAAACTTCCAAATAGTTCAGCAAATATTATAAACACTTTAAATACATAATATATATTTCAAATAATCAGTCAATATTATAAATAATATATGTAGTAAAATTACAAAATGCTAATTATATATAGGAAATGGGTATATGGGTATTTATTACAACATTCTTGTCTATATGTTTTAAATTTTTCATAATAAAATATCGGAAGGAAAACAGTTTATTGCATCTGGTATACTAACAATGAGTAAAATAAGCTGTTAACTAACAGAAATCTATTACTTAACACATGAAAAGTGTTCTGAAAAGTGTGAAATGCTAATGGAAGCTTTTTTCCCATTTATGTGCCTCATAAATTTAGAAATACTTTATCTCCATTTGTAATGTTCCTGACAAGAAATTTCCAATCTGGCAGATCAGATTTTGAGTGATTTTCATTTCCTTGTAACTGTCCAAATTTTGCAGTTTCATAAAATGATCATATTGTACTCATATTCAGAAATCATTAAAGCCTGACAGTGGTTTTTTTTTTTTTTTTTGCTGTTTTATTTTTTATTTTTACATAATGTACATATTTATGGGGTGCATGTGATATTTTGATACATGCATAGAATGTGTAATGATCAAATCAGGATATTTAGGATATCCATCACCTTATCATTTGTTTGTGTTGAGAACATTTCAAATCTTGTCTTCTAGCTATTTTAAAATATACAGTAAATTATCATTAACTATAGCCACCTGACTGTGCTGTCAAACACTAGAATTTGTTCCTTTTTTTTTTTTTTTTTTTTTTTTGAGACAGAGTCTTGCTCTGTCACCAGGCTGGAGTGCAGTGGCACTATCTCAGCTCACTGCAACCTCCGCCTCTCAGGTTCAAGCAATCCTCCTGCCTCAGCCTCCCGAGTAGCTGGGACTATAGGCATGCGCTACCACACCCAGCTAATTTTTTGTATTTATAGTAGAGACGGGGTTTCACCTTGTTGGCCAGGATGGTTCGATCTCTTGACCTCATGATCCACCCACCTCAGCCTGCCAAAGTGCTGGGATTGCAGGTGGCACCTGGCCGAATTTATTCCTTGTACCTAACTACAGGTTTATACCCATTAAGCAACCTCTCTTCATTGACCCCTCCTCCTCCCCAACTATCGTTCTACTCTATCTCCATAAGATCAATTTTTTTAGCTTTCACATATGAGAACATGCAATATTTGACTTTCTGTGCCTGTAAATCTTCATAGTTTTAACAAATTACCTGATGCTTCCTCATCTTCATTCTTAGCTGTGTTTTAAATATATATATAGTTACCCTTTCCAATGCAGTGAATCACAAAGTCCCATCCCTGTATTACTGAATCACAATCATCTGAGGGAACTGCAGATTTCTTAGCCCACACCAAGACCTACAGGAGAATATCTGAGAGAATGAACAACCTTGGGAATCAGCATTTTAAGAGAATCCCCCAGGTAATCGTCTTGCATACTAAAGTTTGAGAATCACTGCCTTAGCCAGCACACCTATTTAAGAATTACAGATTCTACCATTACGTTGCTTTTTTAAGGCTTTAGCCTCCCTTTCCATACCCCAGTGAGCTCTCTGTTCCAGCTAACTCTTTTCCCCTAGAAAAGGCAGCCCAGTGCAACAGTCAAGACCCCAGACTGTTAAGCCAGATTTTATGCATTTGCATTTCATAAATATTTCTTGTGAACTATAATCTTGGACAACATTTCTGGGCCTCAGTGTCCCTGTCTGTAAAATGTGAATATGAATAACACTTAACACGTAGGTAGGAGAAGTACACTGGTTAATTTTTGAAAATCACTTAAAATTGTGCTGGCACATAGTAGATGCCCCGTGTTTGTTAAATGTGAAATAAAATAAAATTGGTAAGTGGCTTCCAACTGCCAGCCCAGCTGAGGACTGATGTCAACATCTTCTCAAAGCTCTCACTTCCATTTCTATGTTCAGATCCTTCTTTTTCCACTTCATTCAAAACCTTTTCCTCCTCTGACATGTCAACTCCATGAAGACAAACACTTTCTCTGGCATATTCACAGCTATATCTTGAGTGTCTAAAACAATTCCTGACACATACCACAGACTCCATAAATAATTGATGAATGAAGCAAGTGAATGAGTACATAAACCAGGTTTTACTACTCATCTTCCTCCTTCTTGCACTCATCTACCAATATCCCAAGAATCCCTGCTTCTTCACCGAGAGCTATGACACATGGGTCAGTGTCCACCTTTGCCATTACCCCAAGAGGATTTAAGCTCTGATACTGCTCAGTCTATGGCCTCACACAATGAAATGCAGTCTCACCTCCATCCCTACTATACTAGGGAATCTCTTCCTTTAAAAGTAACTTTCTTTTCAACCTTTATTCTAGATTCATGGAGTACATGTTCAGGTTTGTTACCTGGGTGGATTATGTGATACTGAGCTTTGGAGTATGATTGATCCCAACACCCAGGTAGTGAGCGTAAGTACCCAACAGTTAGTTTTTCAGCCATTGATTCCTCCCTCCCTCTCCTGTCTAGCACTCCCCAGTGACAATTGTTGCCATTTTTATGTCCATAAGCACCCAATGTTTCACTCCCACTTAAAAGTAAGAACATGCAGTATTCGGTTTCCTGTTTCTGCTTCTGCAAGCAAAAGAAACTATCAATGTGTAACAGACAACCTACAAAATTGGAAAAAATATTTGCAAACTATGCTTCTGATAAAAGTCTAATATTCAGAATCTATAAGGAACTTAAACAACTTAGCAAGTAAAAAATAAATAACCCCATTAAAAATGGACAAAAGACATGAACAGACACTTCTCAAAAGCAGCAACTAAGTGTTAATCACCAAATCCAGTGAACATTTTTTGGTCCTTATCTTCACTCTGTTGACCTCACTCCTCCTTTACTTTCCATCTCTTGTTTTTCAATCCTGCCAAATGTTTCTTTCTCCACTCTTCTTTATTCTCTACAACTTTACTTAGGTAATGTCTTATTTCATCACTCCATGTATTAAATCTTTTAATGGAACCCGATAGCCATCAGAAGGAAATCCAAACTCCTTAACATGGTACCTTCACAGTATAGATCAGTTTACCCTTTCAGTCCCTCTTCAATCACCCAAAGACTAGCATATCACCTTTCCTCCGTCTCCACTGCCAACCAGCATACACCAAAAACCTGACCTCCACGGAGTAGCCATGTCAGCAAGTGAAACTGAATCATCTCTTGATAATGTCACTTGTCTAGGCTTGTTTGCCAATCATCATAAGGGAGAAAAGTGCTGCACACTGATAACATATTTATAATACAGAGGAGAGAACCTGGTGAATTCCTTAACCTGTGTGATGTCTCACTACTATGATATATGAAAGAGAGAGCAGAGGCAAAAATTACCAAATAGATTTTTTTTAAAACACAAAGTAGAACACCTGATAAAGCCTCAAAAGCCTTTGGAGATTAAGAATTAACAATAGAAGACCGGAGTAGAGGTTAAGCTTGTAATTATTCACAATAGCAAAGACATGGAATCAATCTAAATGCCCATCAATAATAGACTGGATATAGAAAATGTGGTGCATATACATCATAGAATACTATGGAGCCATAGAAAAAGAATAAGATCATGTCCTTTGCAGGGACATGGATGGAGCTGGAAGCCATTATTCGTAGTGAACTAAAGCAAGAAAAGAAAACTAAACATTGCATGTTTTCACATATATGCAGGAGCTAAATGATGAGAATATATGGAAATAGACAGATGAACAACACACACTGGGGCCTTTTGGAGAGTGCAGAGTGGGAGGAGGGAGAAGAGCAGGAAAAAATAGTGGGTACTAGGCTTAATACCTGGGTAACAAAATAATCTGTACAACAAAGCCCCATGACACAAGTTTACCTATATAACTTCACATGTACCCCTGAACTTAAAAGTTAAAAAAAAGAAGTGAAGCTTGCAATGCAAATTGCTCTTTTTCCATTTACCTGAAGAAGCTTTTAAAGCCTTTTCCAGTTCCTTGCATCCATGACTTGAAAACTTAATGACAAAGCTCCAACCTGAGGATTTACATTTCTTTTCTTCTACTGAACCAAAATCTGGGGGAAAAAATGTAAAAGAGACGTGTTTAATTTCTGCATTCCTTGAAGATCTTCAGATATGAGAGTAGGAATAAGAGGTTGTTCCCTGCTACTATGGCCATCTAATCAAGAGTCGCATGATATGGACATTTTCAAGCACTCTAGAAGAGTCAAAGATCAGAAAAAATGGTATTCGACTTTTGTTATTTTTCCTTCTATAAGCTTCAGAGGGGAGGCAGGAGGGATTTCTACATAAAAAGGTGCAGGGAGTAGAAATTGAAGACCCCAAAGAGTGACATCTTTCACCCATTTACAGTCAGCTTCTTAGGCATAAAATAAATCGATAAATGTAGGAGCATGACAGCTTCTTCCAGCAAATCTGCTTAAAGTTCCCAAAGTTGGCTTCTGTTTCCACAGGAATTAACTCCTAAAACTCAAGTTCAGTCTGTCCATCTTTAACATCTGTGACTTCCAACAACTCCTTCCCATTACTTATAACCTTAGAATGTGATCATTTCTACTCATTATCAAGTAGAGTTTTGCCAAAGCATTTTTTAAAACCAGGATAGAAAATTATAAAATGTGCAAATGTATTTTCTCATTTTACTAACTATATTACAATAACCTTAATGTTTCTTAAAGAACAACTGTTTGGGGCATCATTGTATCCCAGAAGTTATGATTATATTTAAATAAAAATTTTAGGAAAAACATAAACTGCTCAAGAGTAAAATTTTTACTGAAAAATAAAATTTTAGCAGCTTGGAATTTTTTTTTAAATCCTCTCCATTTCTTTTAAGTGCAATTAAAAGAAGTAAAACTGAATTTAGATTGAGCTACTTGCTGGATTGATTCTTCAAGAAATAGTGTCCTTCCTCTTTGCTACAAAAACCTGTACTTGTGCACTTATTTCCAACCTATAAGATTTGAAAAGATCAAATTCTAGTTAAGTTTTATGTGGTAGAGACCTACAAAAAAAACAGCTCAATGGAAACGAAAAAATATTATAGTTTACCCATTTAAAAAGCTATTAAGACTTCCTCTGAATCTTATGTAAGAGATCTGATTCTTCTCCAAGGTTGTAACAGAATCTTTTCTGAAGAGAAAGACCTTGAAGAGGGGATTTGGAATAGAGACGGAAATGTGGGCATCAGCTAAAAGACAAAGTTAGGGAAAAAAGGTTTGACTTGGAGGAGTGGATGTTAAGCCACCACCATCCCTTCCCACATCTAGACAGAGAGTGAGGAAACTTCTCTCAATATGAAATCAACAAAGCATTAATTCAGGGGCATGTCCTGATTCTAACCAAAATCAGGCAATTTTAGCAATGACATAGCATAAGGAATAAGCTAAACTGACTTTGAGGCCAGTTAGACCCAGCCTTAAATACCCTCCTTGCAATCTTCGTGACCTTGGATAAGTCTCATAATAGCATTGAGTCTCTATTTCTCAATCTGTGGGACAGAGATTATAATGCCCATCTCATTGGGTAGTAGTAAGGATTATTACTAACATATGTAACTCACTTGTCATGAGGAAGGTATCCATCAATTTAAGCTATTGTTACAAGTATTAAGTAGTAAACAAACTTATGATACTCAAAGCAGACTTTTTTTAAAAGAATGTGAGTGGCAAAAAACAAAGGTAAATGAAATACTTATTTAAACATTTTGATTTCTGAAACATTACTAAATTCCTCATTTAATTTTCTTGAGAAATACTGTTTAGTCTGAGAAAGCGGAACGTTTAAAAAGCATTCTAAAAACCCAGCCAGTACCCTCTAGAGATAGCCAATAATGATAATGATTTAGCTCAAGGTACTATACAAAAGAGTAGACAGGCTTTTCTTAAACCATGTAAGATTTTAAGGAGAGAATAATACTTTCTTGCAATTTTGAATTCCTTTGCAATTTAAATCTCTATTTGTCAAATTTTAAAGCTCAAAAGTTACATTAAAAGTTACATGTTATTTCCCCATTAAAATCCCAGAAATGCTTTTAGACAACAAATGTTTTAATACTATACCATTTTGTTTTAATTTTTCTGAGTCCACATAAAATAGAACTCTGTATTCTCCTCCTAACGACCCAGATTGCAGAAAATGTGTCCCATACTGGTCGATTAATCTTCGGTAGGCACTGTAGTCATACAGAGCGGGGAGGTGGGAAAGCTCCTTCCAGAATGGCTCAGCTAGTTGTAAAAATTCTGGATTGTTATTAATGAACTGAGCCACTTCAACCGTGTTCTCAACAACCAACAATTGATAACTCTATGGAAAGAAGAAAGAGTACAAGGAGTTTTAGGTGGAAGATAAAAAGGCAATGGAAATAGTTCTCTGTTCTATATCTTCATCAACTTTCACCTCCAATCAACCCAGACTACATGAATTTTTTATTTTTGACACATGATGAGCACTCCTATGGACCCACTTACTGGATGCAATCAGAAATACTTGGAGTCTCAAATACTAATAATGTCTGAGTAATGGCCAGGCAAGGTGGCTCACTCTTATAATCTCAGCACTTTGTTGGGCTGAGGCAGGCAGAGCACTTGAGACCAGTCTGGTCAACGTGATGAAACTCTGTCTCTACTAATAATACAAAAACTATCATGCCATGGTGGTGTACGCTTGTAATCCCAGCTACTCAAGTGGCTAAGGTAGAAAAATCACTTGAACCCAGGAGGCAGTGATTGCAGTGAGCCATGATCACACCACTGCACTCCAGCCTGGGTAACAGAGTGAGACTCCATATCAAAAAAAAAAAGAAAAAAGAAAGAAAAATCAGAGTAACGCCATATTAAGCCACCACCATCCCCTCCTACATCTGGACAGATAGTGACGACCCTTCTCTCAATATGAAATCAACAAAGCATTAATTCAGGGTTCGGAATTAATTCAGAAGAATTCAGCTTTGTCCTGCCTCAGCCACTCGAGTAACTTGGATTACAGGTGTGCATCACCATGCCCAAATAATTTTTGTATTTTTAGTAGAGGTAGGGTTTCATCATGTTGGCCAGGCTGGTCTTGAACCCCTGACCTCAAGTGATCTGCTTGCCTCAGTCTCCCAAAATGCTGATATTACAGGTGAAGAAATTATATGGTAATTTCTCATATAACTTCCAAAATCCCAAGACCAAGTTGCTATGCCATCTTCAACTAGAAAAAGAGAATGAATCCATCAACTGATAAATATAAGTATATAAAATAATGTGTCCCTATGGTCCACATTTTGACAATGACTTGTAGGTATCATTTATCTCCCATGCTAGCATATTTGCAGGTTAAGCTACTTTATAATGAGGTCTTTTAAACACTTTCTAAGCATCTTTTCATTACATCCAAGACAGATCACAGATCTACTTTTGCCAAATCCCCACTGTGTGAACAATATAATGTGGAGACAGTAAATATTTTTACAACTCATAGTTCCATAGTCAGCTTCTTAGTCATAAAACAAATAAAATCAATATTCCTTATATTTTACTAAGTGATTTATTATTCAAGTTACTAACTTTAAGAATGAGATGAAATGTTCAGATTGTGAATAATGATCAGCCTAAAAAGTTATTCAGCCATAACTGTATATCAATTAGTACAGTCCATCTCTACTATTCAGGTTTCTCCAGAGGAAAGTTTTGGTATTTCAAAACAATGAAGTATTTAAAAATAAGTCTTTTAACCTTCTTAGATAAAAATGTTGGTATCTCAAAAGTAATAAAAGTATTTTTAAAGTCTTTTATCTTTAGTAACAGTGTTTTTAAACTCTGTCTATCTTCATGCACTTTCTAAAAGGCACCTTCTGCATTTTCATTTAAGAAGGGCATATATAAGCATTAATTATATTTTTTAAGAATTGTATATGACACTTAAAATAGTATTACCAGTAATCACAAATTTAAGAAATTTAAGATCATTTAAAATAGAAGATTTCAAGGTAATAAGGGCTTTGTAAACATCTTCAAATAAAAACAAATACTTTTAATGAGAAGTTTAAAACTATAAATAAATATACATATATATGTGTGTGTGTATTTTTTTTTTGAGACAGGGTCTCACTTCGTTGCCCAGGCTGAAGTGCAGTGACGTGATATTGGCTCACTGCATCCTCTCCCTCCAAGGCTCAAGTGATCCTTCCACCTCAGCCTCCTGAGTAGCTGGGACTACAGTAGTGCACCACCATGCTCAGCTAATTTTTGTATTTTTATAGAGACAGGGTCTTGCATGTTGCCCAGGTTGGTCCCAAATTCCTGAGCTCAAGCTCAAGCAGTCTACTCACCTTGGGCTCCCAAAGTGCTGGGATTATAGGCGTGAGCCACTGTGCCTGGCCAGTATAAATAAATATATTATCAAAGAGATTTAATGAGACAATATTGTACCTTTTAGAGACAGATATTACATTGTCTCTTAAAGGAAATGCTATTACTATTACTAATTTTAATATGAAAGCTGATCCTTTTGATAAATACAAGTTTATTAATGTAAGCAATACTTAAAAACAGAAAAACACAGAAAAGTTAGCTGACATTTTATACTAACCTTTCCTTTATGGATGTCATTGGTCTGTGAAGAATAACTGCGTGAAGAAGATGATGAAGATCTAAAAAAGGAGCGCTTCCGACTAGATGATGTATGTTCTGCCGACGTATGTTTTACATAAGACCAAGTACTATTGTAAAATTCATAATTAAAGTCATTATTTATTTTCACCTACAAAGAAAATGAAAAATTTTGCTATGACTAAATTAAGGCTTGGAGATACCCAAGATACTTTTGTATGCTTTATCATGGATACTTTCTTCATGCAATCTTACCAAAGAGAAAAGCTCTTCATTGGCACAAAGCAACTGTGACTCTCATTAAGACTAGACCTGTATGATTATAAGGAAAGAGTTCATTCTATGATTATTTTTTGTTAAGCAGGACACATGGTACCAACAATGGCAATCCCAAGTGATTCACAAAACACGTTTAGGTACAAACAACTTCTGTGTTCCTTTTAGAATGTCAACATTTGGCCCAGAAGTGAGCAAATTAACAAAAGTTACACTGACAGAGAACTAGAAAGAATTTGGTTCTTGATTTTTTCATCTAATAAAGGGGAACAGAGATGCAAATAGGTGATACGAAACAATTAGCTCTTTTGGACTTTGTTTTGGAATGTTGTATGTGATCAGTAGTGGATTTAATTTTCTAATTCTGTTTCACTTGGATAAATGCTAAAATTACATTTTTTTTCTTTGCTAGATAGAAGAAAGGGCCACCCCAAAAGAATTTTAAAGTGGACAATAGGTTAGTCATATGTAGCTAAATGAGAAGTGACAGCTTCACCTTTTATTGAAGAGACATCATTCATTTATCCTTTATTTTACTTTAGATCAAGTGTCAAAATTAAATGCCCACATCCCTGGCAAGTAATATCAATGTTGGAAACCTCCAGTGGACAGCATGGTGATGAAAAAGTGAACACACACCCTGTCTAAAAGAGACACACAACACTCAAATCCACTAGACAGTCACTAGATGTAACTACAGGTTCTAGTATTGACAAACTGTCTGTTTTTTTCCAAGGGATAAATTTGACTCTTTATGTAAAAATCTCCTGATTTGGTAAAATTATAGACAACTAATTTGCTAAAAATGTCAGTCCCTGTGGGAATAAAACAAAACAAGCAAAAGACTCCCTCTCACTGTGCTTGTTCCATATAAATATTCAAATTAGGAACTCTCCTTCCACAAGCATTTGTGTTTTTATTATTTATACATATATATACTTCTGTGTTTGAGATCAAAGCATAAGGACGGAGAAAATTGAACTGATGGAAATGACATACTTTTTTGAAAACTGAAAGGAAAGAAAATGACAATATTACACAGTCATACTAAATAATGCTTGTGAAGGCAAAATATTCATGTTGTCACATTAAATAAGAAAACAGGCATAAGTGTGAAAATGCTATTAACTACAATCATGCAAGTATATGCCTAGTCAAAAAATACAAGAAAGAAATACACCAAAATGCCAGAAAATGTAATATGACTGTTACCACTACCCCCTATTGAGTATTAGATATGCATGCTGAAAAGATAAGAAGATGGATTTAAGCAAATCTTTTATTAGAGCATTATTTCCATTACATTATGAAACTGATTTGTTTAAAAGTTAGATGCAAAAATTCAGCTTGGGCTGGGAGAATATATATATATGTATGTGTGTGTGTATATATACACATATATATACGTATATACACATATACACATACACACATATACATTCTTGACTTAAAAAATTAGTTTATTATCTCTTTGGAGAAAGAAAAGTTAAATATATCCCTTTCAATGCAAAAAAAAAAAAAAAAAAAAAAAAAAAAAAAAAAAAAAAAAAAAAACCAGCCTATTTCCCCTTATCTTTATAGCCACAATTCAAATACAAATAAGCCTCCCTTTAGTTCAGCATCTTCTCACTCCTATCTACTTACACACAGCTGCAGGAATCATCTTTCTCAAAGTGATGTGGTCTTATTTAATTTTCCTTAATTAATACCCTCCTTCTTCCAGCTTAGATCCTGAATTCTCCAAGACTGATTCTTCCTCTGAAATCCCAAATTCAACCATCCTATATTCCAACATCTCTTATTCTTTTAACTCTCGTTTTATTATTGCCACATCTATTATTTAACATTATAGAAACACGTTCTTCCACTTATTCTCCCCCTTTCTTGCTCTCAGTACTTTAAGTTTTTTCACTTCCTTCCTGTTTCAGCTTAGGCTTCTTGGCTCATGACTTCAACCATTCTCTTGCCAATGGATTTAACTTCCTTACCTAGATGACCTGCTATCATGTTTTCCTGGCAAAAACCCAGCCCAGGCTTGCTAAGTCAAGCATTTTAGCACTACTCCAGAAAATCGCACAACTGTCTGGGCGCGGTGGCTCATGCCTGTAATCCTGGCACTTTGGGAGGGCAAGGCGGGCAGATCACAAGGTCAGGAGATGGAGACCATCCTGGCCAACATGGTGAAACCCCATCTCTACTAAAAATACGAAAATTAGCTGGTCATGGTGGCACATGCCTGTAACCCCAGCTACTCGGGAAGCTGAGGCAGGAGAATCGCTTGAACCCAGGAAGGGGAGGTTGCAGGGAGCTGAGATTGAGCCACTGCACTCCAGCCTGGTGACATAGCAAGACTCCGTCTAAAAAAAAAAATCGCACAACTGTACAGATTGGTGCCACTACAAATCCATTTGTGCTTTTCAACTTCAGTGGAATCCTCAATACCATCCAACAATACTTTATTTCTCTAGTTAGTTCTCTCCTTCTCCCATTCTCTATTTTATATTACCTATTTTATATTCTGCAAAATTTTGAAAATTTTTCAAAATTCAGTTCCCCAATTCTACAGCCACTTCCTTCACTCTCAGATGATTTTAACTCTTTCTTTACAAAAACTCCCATCTTCAGAGACCCCTTAAACTGCTGGCTAACAAATCCACAAACTTATTAACTTTTCTTTCCTTCTTTTTCTCCATAGGTGTCCCTCCCCTTGTCTGGGGCTAAATTTTCTGTCTCTTCTCTGTATTGCATTCTCTCTGACCTCTTCAAAGGGTGGATTACATGGATTGATCGTTCCCTCTCCGACAGCTTCCATTTTTCTTGCTCTACTTGCTCCTTTCTGTCAAAACTTATATATATTCTAACACAACCAACTAAAATAAGAAAGGTTTTACCTGTTACTATATATTCCTTCTTTCCTACTTTCCTACTTTCCCATCTCAATACTTTAAATGAGTTGACTATAATTAATTACCTTAAATTCTTCACCTCCCATTCACTCTTCCACCTACAATGGTCTGACTTCCAACAATGCTGCTGGCACCTTCCTTATTTCACCAGACAGTGAACACTTCTCCCAACAATATTTGGCACTGCTGACCACTCTCTCCTATCGGAAATACTCTCTTCTGTTGGCTTTCTAGTTTTCTTTTTTTCTCTGTGGCTGATCCTTCTGAGACTCCTCTACGCATCTCCTTCTATTAATCCTCTATGCTGATTCCAAGAGCAACAGTGTTCTCTGCTCTGTGCCTTCAACTACCATTCTTATACTAATAATCAACAAATGTATATTTCCAGCTCAAACACTTTCTCCTGAGCACTTGGACATACTTTAGATACCTAAACTGAATTTGTCTTCTCCCTGCAAATGGATCTTTACCCATCTCAGAGGGTTGTATTTTCGTCTGGCCATTGGTCCAAGTCAGAAACCCAGAAACCCATTCATATCCCAGACTGCTCATTCTCCATCAGACCCTGCATTCAGCAACTCACCAAGTTTTCCCAGGCCGCTATTACGTCCCTCAGGGATTATTACAACAGTTTTCTAACCAGGTTTCTTTCCCCCATTCAGCCACCTTCCAATCTATTCTCCACTGTTCATATGAGTAGCAACCCTTCTTAAACTCTCTAATGACTTTTTTAATCCAAACTCCTTAACTAACCAGAAAAAAAGTCTTTTTTATTTACTTTCCTGATCACTTATAACCTCATTTCTTACAACTCTTCACACTTCACTCTGTAATCCAGCCAGTTTGAACTTCATTCAGTTATTCAAAAGTGCTCCTCGGGCCAGGGTCAGTGGCTCACGCTTGTAATCCCAGCACTTTGGGAGGCCAAGACGGGTGGATCACTTGAGGACAGGAGTTCGAAACCAGACTGACTGACATGGTGAAACCCTGTATCTACTAAAAATACAAAAATTAGCCAGTCATGGTGATACACACCTGTAATCCCAGCTACTTGCGAGGCTGAGGCATGAGGATCACTTGAACACAAGAGGCAGAGGTTGCAGTGAGCCAAGATCACAGGACTGCACTCCAGCCTGGGCAAATGGGTGTCTGAGACTGCCTCTCAAAAAAAAAAAAAAAAAAAAAAAAAAAAAAAAAAAAAAAAGAAGTGTTCCTCTTGCCCTCCTGTTTTTTCATTTTCTCTCTCTCCCACCCACATATAGAATGAGACACGATATACATATAGATAGAGATATTCACCGTACATACATACATACACATACTCTATAAAATGCTTGTAACTATAGTGTCTGCTAAGAGGGGATTTGGAGCCAGACTTCTAAAGTTCAAAACCCACCTTTGTCATCTTCTATACTGTGGATAAGCTATTTAGCTTTTTTGCCTCTGTTTTCTCACTTGAAAAATGAGATACCAGTACCTTCCTCCTTAGATTATTATAAGGAAAACAGATCCATGTAAAGCTCTTGGAACAGTGCTTAGTATATAAAGGGTTCTTACATGGGAGATATTTTTAACTATCATTTAAATTATTCCTAGCTAACAAGGTAGACTTAGAAATCTCAGGTATCTAGTCCTCATACCAAGAGAGGAAGCAAAGGCTTAGATAATGTAGCATTCGTTAAAATTGGCTTTAGAATTTGTTTTGTTTTCATTTGATATGCACTTAGGATTTCTCTTCAAAATATAAAATGAAGTATATTCAAGACCAAACACAGAAGAAGCCATGAAGTTTCTCCACCTTGATCATAATTCATTCCCTTCTGCAACTCATCCCACACTGAGAATAAACACAACAGTCTTTCTGCCATCTCTCAGGCTGAACTAGGCAGAGGGAAACCTTCCCAAGCCACAAATGACTTCCTTGTATAAAACATATAAGTAGACAGAAAATGTGCACAGGATCAAAGTTAAGTAGCTTACTCAACAAGAAATTGGGTTTGCCCTGGATAAACCGTAATGCTAGAAACCAAAACACGGGTTATAAGAGAGAATGGCCAATGGTTTTATGTGTATTTATTCTATGTTTAATTATGTTTGTTTATTCTATGTTTATTTACTAATATTTATGTTCCAATAAGTCAAAAGTCACTTTCCACCTCAAAGAGGGCTGAATACCCAGTGGACCCGAGATGAATTTGTTTGAACCATGGAGGACATTCACCACCTCTGTGTCCACACCTGGGTTTAGCATTTGCATGACTGACTCACTGCTTGTTGCTTCCACTTCACTTCCCTCAGACTGGCTCCTCAAAACATCTCTGTTCCTCACTCTATTAACAGGCTATAGTTTCCCTCTACTCTGACAAACATCTTCACATTCAGTGATGGGGAAGGCATTTCAGATGTCAATCTAAAGACCAAGCCCTGCTAAGGAAAATGAATGTCAGGATCACATTGTTATTAAATTATCCCTCTTCAGAAATGCAGACTTCCTGCCTGTCTACCTTCCAACGAAGTCAGAAACGCTCTTTCTTATTATTTTCTCTGCTCTGTAGCTTTCTAAATTTGACCCTTTTAAAAATATACATGCAAGTCTCCACAGTATAATTATGAAAGAATTAGGAACACATTCTCTAAGGAATAGAGTGAGAAAAAAATTATCTGTCTATACCTATCTTACATTCTCCTTTCCGGCCAAAGGTTAAATTGTAATACATGTTATTTTCCATGTTGAATAGAGTTGAAAAAGAAATTAAACGAAATACATGGGGTGAGTAAAATGTAATGGAAAAAAAAAGGCTGTGAAATCTGACACACCAGATCTAAGCTCTACAATTTTTTAATTTGGTGACTTTGACTATGTCAGCTGAAGTCCTCCTGAGCCTCAGTTTCTACATATATAAAATAGTAAGATATTGCTTACTTTCCAAAGCTTCTGTGAGAATTAAACCTATGCTAATCACCTACAATAATGCAGATGCCACTATTCAAAAACTGGTAGCTACAATTATTTTTCAGATCTGTTTTACTTTTCATTTATATTACTCAACAACTCTTAAATGCAACTAACTTATTCTATGGTAAATTGGAAGATGGTATGTTTGCTATTTATAATCAAAGCTGCTTTCTGGAGAAGGTTAATTTGGGTAAGCAAAAAGCCCTTTTGTCTGAACATTTCAGTAGTTTGGGTTTACAAATTTAGAAGTAATCAATATTAAAAGCTGAATTAGACATTTTTGGAGTTTGGGGACAAAAGAAGAAAAAGGAATGAGAGAGGAGATCTTGAAAGACAAGAGCAAGAAAGAAGCTAACACCCAATGAGACCAGAAATTTCACTGTGCTAAGGCTGTGGAAGATTGTTTTAAGATAGAGGATGCCAACTGCTATTGCTTCAACATGTTTGCATTACTGCAACAGAAAATCTCTGCTCTATCTTCCTTCTAAATCTTCTGTAAAGTTTCCTAAAGCCATAACTGTTTTGCATGAGTACGTTTTGCATTGATCAAAACCTACTCATGGGTGAATTTAGGTGTGTATGACAGAAATAGCTTTTGAGAAACAGAACCCTGGAGCCAGAGGAGATCTGCGATCATAAGCAAAATTAAAATGTTAGGCAATACCACTGTTGGCAAGAATGTGAAGTGGAGGCCACTCATCCCCACTGCTGGCGAATGAAATGATCCAGCCATTTTGCATATTTTACCTAGTAAAATTTAATACATACATATCCTATGAGGTAGCAGTTTGAGTTGCAGGTGTATGCCCTGGAGAAGCTCTAGTTCATTTGTATGGGACTCAGGCACAAGAATGTTCAAGACATTTTCATAGGAAAAAATTGGAAATGGCAATAAAAATGCCACCTGCAATAGCACGAGTAAATCTCAAAACCATAACTTTTAGTGAAAAAAGTAACAGAAGAATGGATAGAAAATATAGGCAAAACTAAATCACAAATTTGTATTCAGGGACCAAGACATATAAAGAATAAGCATTTATAGAAAAAACAAGGATAATTAATACAAAATATAAGACAGTGGTTGCCTGAGGAGTGAGAGGGATGTGATCAGAGAGGGGCGTAAAGGTGCCTTTAAGTCACTTAAGGCAGATGGTGGGCATATAAGGGCAGTTTTCTTCAAATTACACATATATGTTATCCACACTCGTTTGTATATATGAAATAGTTCATAATTTTAAACTAAAAGCATTTTAAGTGAGCTGACACTGTAGCAGTGTCAAGAGACTATCATTACCAGTCATGGATGGGGCCTTAAGTTGTAATGCCTGTGCTGGCACAGACAATAAGGTCTTGGGCCCATATAGAACATGAAGTTGAAAATGAGGTATAAGGATATGTCAGTTTGAATGACACATGTTAAAAGTATCATTGCCCTGTACCCCAAAGCAAAAACACTGTGTATACTTTTTAAGTCAACATAAAACATTTATAAAAATTGACCACACATTAGACTATAAATTCTCAACAAATACCTAAAAGTCAATATCATATAAATAATGCTCTCTGACAATTCCAGACTAGAAATCAATAATGTCATAAGTACCTGGAATGTATAGGAGAGGATATTTCCACTCAGCCTGTAGAAATCTTTTCCATCCCCACTAAACACCTTTCTACATTGACCACCAAAACTTTTGGTATTGATGACTCTGTTCCTAAACTGGCCAGTGAGTTCATTGTAACTGTTAAAAGGAGGAGGAGGAGAAGGAGGAGATAAAAAGCCATTAAAAACCAGAAATACCACTTGGTGGGAAAAAATTTATTAGAGAACTCTAGAGATTCTTAAAATACATTACAGTTAAATACTTCTTTGAGAGAGCTCAAATGAAGAGCACAGCATCCTAATGCATACTATGCATTATCCAGCTTCCCCAGCTTGGTATAATCACTAAAACTAATAGCCCGGAAAGTCCAACATTCTTTCCATCTAAGAACATATTGGCAAAACACATGGCTCTTTTGTATCTATGGCAACAGCTGGTTTTAAATTGAATCTGCAGATAAAACCAATACAATTAAGGTTACTCTTAAGGAGGGAGAGCTCTCCGTAATAAATTTTAAGTAATTGCCTCTTAGCATGCTGAATGGTGTACTCTTTCAAATAATTTTACCCTATTTCTCTGTTAATAAATTTTAAAATATTTCAGAAAATTACTTCTTTCACTCTAAAAGAAGCTATTTTTAGGTCTCGAAACCTTAACAAGTCATATGACCCTTAAAACTTCTTCAGAATTCTCTTTGATAAGGTAAACACAGTATTTTCCGATCTTCAGTTGGAAACGAAGTTTCTTGACTAGTTTAGACAATTGCTGTTCAGCCTGGGTATTACAACACACTTGCTTCTGTCTCTCTTCTCATCCTGTTCTCATTCTATTATCTCTTCATTCTCTTGAATAGTCCCACATTACTGAATCAGTCTTTTCTCTCTCTCTCTCTCTCTCTCTCTCTCTCCCTCCCTCCCTTCCAACCCCCATGAAGTGACCAACTGTCCAGGTTTCCCTGGGCCTGAGGGGTGTCTCAGAATTAGAATTTCAGTGCTAAAACCAGGACCATCCCAGGACAAGGGGTCACTCTACATCTCACCACATGTATCTATAGGTATGTATGTGTGAACAAAAATACTGTCTCAGGATGTGGCAAAGAGCTCCGAGCCAATGAAGAATCTTGCCTATTAGAAGACTTGTTCTTAGACTTACCAAACCATAAAATAAAACAAAATTTAAAACTGTAATTCGTTGATGTACTCAGGAGACTGCCCAGCACCTTACCCATTTCCAGTAAGTTCTATGTTAGGAGGAGGTTTATCAATATCACAGGAAGGTCTCCTTTCTGAGTCCTCACATCTGTCTTCATCAGCACTGTCTTCATCACAGTCAGAATCCCCATTGCAGACCAACGATTTGCTGATGCACTGACCTGAACACAAGAAAAATCCATGTGCAAATGTAAAACAGGGAAGAAGAGAAACACTACCCAGGATCAAAAAGGTTTTTCCTGCCACCTGCAACACTGCACTGATACGCCAATATAAATGGGAGATAAATCCTCAGACTGTCCGGGAAAGGACTAGTGATTATTTTGTCTCCATTTTGTGGCACACAGAAATGGTTCTTAACTCAATTAGACACAAATTTGAAAATAGGATCTGAATTCAGAATTTCAGGATCTCACACATAATCATCAAGCTGCTTGTCTAAAGTATATAATTCCAACTACTGGGAAGATAGACTGACTTCCTGACCTTCAACTTTCAGTTTGTTTCTGTCATTCTAAGATGATGAAGTTGAGCTTTTCTTGGTAATTTAAATTTATAAGCTTTAAGAGCAGGACAATTTTATCAAAAGGTTAAAATTCAATATTTCTATAGCACAATAGGGGCTGGGATACAAATATGAATAAAAATGGCCTTTGCCAGACTTTTCATATACTTTACAATCTAATAGGAAATACTACAAAGACATAGATCATAATTGTTATGATAGCAATAAATCTAGAGTACCAAGGAAGCACTGGAGAGTACCAGATGATCCAGTTCCGGTCTATCTCCCCAGCATCATCTCCAGCCATTTTCCTACTAGCTTCTTATACCCTAGTCATACCAGACTACCTGCATGAATAAAAGGCCAAGCTTTCTGTTATCTCCAATGATCTTGCACTTAGTTAGTTCTCTCTGCCTAGAAGGGTTTTCTCTACCTATCTCTTACTTGTCCTTCAAGAATCAAATTAAACATTATCTCTTCTTGAAAGCCATCCCTGCCTCACAGGCTCTGATGCATGTTCTCCATGTCCTCATAGGATGTTTGGTGCACAGCTGTCCTTATACGACATGTACCCTGCTATACTGCCACTCAATCCAATGCAGAAAACATTTGTTGAGAATGTATTATGTACCAGGGACTCCAGAAGCCAACATGAAAGAAATATAATTCACGTCTTCAAGGAGTTCACAGTTCACCATGAGAGACATTCAGGCCAACAAATAATCCAAAGGACAGATGGTACAATACGCATAAGGAACATATGGAAGTGATTGGTAAATTACTTCTATCAGTTGGGGATGTAGGGCAGGCTTACTGAAGGATTTGTTATCTAATTTGGATTTTGAAAGTAAAATAAGCATTCAACAGGTATCATTGAGGAGCACTTCTAACACAGGGATTATTTATGTACTATTCTGTCCATAAAACTTTAACATTTGTGAGGGAAGAGGCATGTGTTTCACTTGTATATACAACCCTCACCACTACTTGAAACAAGAATCATAAATGTTTACTAAATGTTGTTACATTAATCTGACTGCATAAATACAACATAGAGTATTGGTCAAATAATATTCAATGCCAAAACTATGTTTCAATTACCCCAAGCATAAGAGAGAACTGTATTGCTCCTTAATCAGTTCATTAGGGTAGCTTTTCTTGTAGATATAATAATTTAGGCAGTAACATTGCTTTTGTCTAATCTCAATATATGTACAAGACTCACTCTGCATCTTTACTCAAAATACACTGTCAAGAACTATTTGGGTCTGTCAGTAGCCAGAGTTCCATTCAAAGAGAAAAAGAGCATTCCTGTGTTTATTACCAGATGCTTCCCTTTGCATTTGAAGAAATGATAGCTGAGTGTGTGATTAACATACCAACAAAAATCCTGATGATATTTGGGGGAATTAATTTTAGGTCAATATAAATTCAGTAAAATTTAACAAATATATAATGAGCAAGTTCACCAAATAACATTTGAATTTACAATCTGCATGCTGAGCCTATGGAAAACAAATTACCTGAAAAACACCTGAAACGCTCTCCACATCCCTCTTCTGTTGGACATCCTCTTGTAGGTTCACAGGACAGTGTTTCAAAAGCATTTCCAACACAAGGTTGGCCCCCATACTGCCCATACACAGCAACTGACCGCCTGCGAGTCTAAACACAAAGCAGGCAGTGGTTGGTTGGTTGGTTGGTTTGTTTTCAAAGATATCTCTAGTTTCCTTTATCTGAGTAATAAAATCTGAGGGAAAGTAATACAATTAGACAAACAATGTCTGGAAAATTGTTCTGGTGTTCTACAGAAATAAAACCTCAAAATCAATGAATCCACAGATGTACTTGTCCTTGAGTTCAGCAACATTTTGGCTATTATTTATAGAGAGCTCCCAGGCATATATTGACTTTCAGAATTAAATGAAAAAAAAAAAAAAAAAAACATGTTAGTGAATCTTTAAGAAAGTAACCTGATTGCAGTGAGCCGAGATCACACCACTGCACTCCAGCCTGGGCGACAAAGTGAGATGCTGTCTCAAAAAAAAAAAGAAAAATAAAAGAAAGTAACCTGAGTAAAGCTTAGAGGGTAGATACATAAGCAAATAGATTAGAGCATAGAATGATTAATATATTTACCAAATCTGTGTTCCAAGAGTTCATTAGAGAAAGTGAAATGACTTTTTCTGGAGAGAGGATAAGGGTACTAGGAAAGGGTTAAAATGAAGCAGAGTTAGGGAAACCTTCAGAAGAGTAGTGGCAACTCCTTTCAGCTAAACTGTAAGCCTTCTTTAGGAAGAAAGGCAAGCAAAACAATTCAGAGAGAAGTACATGAATACGGAAGTCAAACTTACAAAACAGAAACCTACGTAATCCAAAGATGAAGCTCCATCTACAAAGGAACATGTAAAATACAAACCTCTTGAGGGAAAAGAATATAGGAAAACTGAAGAAATTATCAAACTAAATGAGAAACTTACAACTAATACATACTAAGGTTTATTTAAATCCTCATTCACTATGAAGACATGTATCTAACGTTTAAACGAAAAGAAAAAGCTACCCCTGGCAATCAGTGAGCATCTTCCAGGCCTCTTCCTGTACTCACCTCTTCTCCATTAAACAAAACAAAACAAAACAAAACCGGAACCAAAACTGAGCGTCCTGAGGATTTAAACCTTGAGTGAAATCAACCGGGAAGAGCTGCTGTACATATCGATGTCGAACTTATTCATCCATCCTGAATTGGGTTAGAAATGGGAATTCCTTGTCATGAGGGGTCACAGTGGCGTAATTTGAACTCTGAGCAGGTACACACCAGCCCTAGCATGGCTCTAGTGCCTTTCACTTGTTTAAGCAAAGGAGCCACAGAGGAATATGAGTGGGGAACGGAACTCGGTAAGGTTTCTTGATACCGTTTTTAGTCTCTTTGTAAGTGATGAAGATGCCGCTCATGTGTGACTTAACAGTGTCCTTTGTGAAGTTCCAGAGCACAGATGGCATTGTTTGCATAAGAAAGTGTTTTTCTTCTCCGTATTATCAGGGAGCCCTTGATGGCAGCCACTCTCCACAGTCTCATTCTCACCTGTCAAAGTCTGACCCTACAAGCCCTTTCTCATTTTCACTTGTCTCTCTCTGAATGAAAATTTTGTTTGTATAATCTAGGATGTATCCATTGCACCTTCAATCAAAGAAAAAAATTGCTTGTATAAAAAACACCCTCTATCTCTCTGCTTCTGTTTAGTGTTCTTTCTTCTTTTAAATGATAAAATATTTAACGTGTTTGATGTTTCTTTGACCTTTGCTTGTTATTCATGTACCTGTTTGCCTGTAATCAGAGCTGTTATTTATTATAGTTGCTAGAAGCCAAATGCTTTATTCAGGCAATTTGTTTTGAAAATACCACCATGTAGGTACTAAATAAATACCTGACGATAATGATGATGCTTCAAAATAATAATTATCTTCTATGGTATGATTCTGTTATTTTATTAATTAAAAGTGATTTTAAATAAATATTTTACCCAAACTGGACTATTTCTAGAATATGTAACTCTTGAAATGTTCAGAAACTTTAAGATGAACATTTTATTTCTAGGACTATCTTCAGAAAAATGTGGGAAAAGAGGACAGATATCTACATTCAAACTGTTTATTAAAGTTTTCTTTACAACAAAAATGGAAACAATGTAAATATCAAACAATAAAAAAATAAAAAATAAATAAATCAAACAATAAAGAAGTGGAAAATAAGAAGGCTATATTCATATCATGGAACATAATACTGCTGTTATAAATTATTTTGCTGATAGTATAATGTTATATTAAAATAGTAGAATACAAAGCTATGATAAAATAATCTCATTTTTTTAAATTATAAGCATACACAGAGAAAAAGTAGACAGAGCTGAGGGAATAAATACCAAATGATGTTATATAATTTGTTTCTTCTAAATGGTAGAATTGGCCGGGTGCAGTGGCTCACGCCTATAATCCCAGCATTTTGGGAGGCCGAGGCGGGGCTGATCACAAGGTCAGGATATGGAGACCATCCTGGCCAAGATGGTGAAACCCTGTCTCTACTAAAAATACAAAAAATTAGCTGGGTGTAGCGGCACGCGGCTGGGACTACCCAGCTACTTGGGAGGCTGAGGCAGGATAATCACTTGAACCCGGGAGGCGGGGGTTGCAGAGAGCCGACATGGCGCCACTGCACTCCAGCCTGGAGACAGAGCGAGACGCCGATAAAAAA
>NW_016812360.1:571772-596654 GCF_001698545.2 Rhinopithecus bieti | reverse complement strand
AAAAAAAAAAAAAAAAAAAAAAAAAAAAAGAAAGAAAGAAAGAAAGAAAGAAAGAGGCAGAATTATGAATAATGCTTTATTTCTTTATAACTTTCTGTATTTTCTCCAATGAACATTTTATAAGGAATACAAACATTTTTAGAAGCTTTTTATAATACTCAGATTAAGTTCTCCATTGTGCTTGCACTACTTAGCAATTAAACTTTAAGACATTTCGCAAAATTTTTTTTCATGGTTGTTCGCTATTTGTGAAGTAAAATCAAGCAGCCATTTTGCTATTTGCTAGTGTGTGTTTGAGATGAGAAGAAAAGTTGAACTCAGTGAATATAAAACATTTTAAATTATCTAAAAATTTCTTTCTACGTTGTTCCTATTTCTCTCATAGTTAAAGAGTTAGTAAATTGCCTTGAACTTTTAGCCTATCTACATTTCTAGCTCCAAGATAAGATCTAGAAAAGTCCTTCAAGAAAAATGAATATACAAGTTACTTTATTACAATATTAATTATTAAACAAATCATACTTTTCTCCCCTCAAAATTACTAACATGGTTTTCAGAAAACATTGACACTATTTAATGAACATTCAAAAGTTAATACCATTTTGGCCATGCCTAAATATTTCTGCACATAAATAATCAAATACAAAGTTTTGCGTGTTCCTACCTGAGTCTTGGTACAGCCATTGCATTCTGACCAAGGGGCATAGGAGTCCCACTGGCAGTTGACTGGAGAGGAGGCACTGCCACAGTGTCAAATTGTCCATCATAAAGCAAGTAGAAAGATATACAAGGGAACACAAAGAATAGTGAAAACAGCCAAAAATAGTTAAATGTTGCCTCAAATATTTTTTCCTAAGTGACACTAAAAGTATCCTAAAATACATAAAAATGGAGGGAGCCCCACTGACTTAGAGATTAACACTTTTACTAAACATCTATTATGCTGGCACAGTGGCTCAAACCTGTAATCTGAGCACTTTGGGAGGCTGAGGCAGGCAGATCACCTGTGGTCAGGAGTTTAAGGCCAGGCTGGCCTACATGGTGAAACCCCATCTCTACTAAAAATACAAAAAAAAATTAGCCAGGTAGGGTGGCACGTGCCTGTAATACCAGCTACCCAGGGGGATGAGGCAGGAGAAATCACTGAAACCCAGGAGGCAGATGCTGCAGTGCGCAGAGATTGCACCACTGCACTCCAGCCTGGGTGACAGAGGGAGCCTCCGTCTCAAAAAAAAAAAATCTATTATATGCCAGATTCTAAAGACACTAGAGTTGTAGAAATAATAAAAGAGGTAGGTCATTGGCCGGGCATGGTTGCTCATGCCTGTAATCCTAGCACTTTGGGAGGCCAAGGCGTGCAGATCACTTGAGGTCAGGAATTCGAGACCAGTTGGGCCATGATGGTGAAACCCTGTCTCTACTAAAAATACAAAAATTAGCCGGGCTTTGTGGTGCATGCCTGTAATCCCAGCTACTTAGGAGATGAGACAGAAGAATTGCTTGAACCTGGGAGGCAGAGGTTGCAGTGAGCTGAGACTGCACCACCGCACTCCAGCCTGGGTGACAGAGCATGACTCCATCTCAGAAAAAAATAAAAAATAAAAAAAAAAATTTAATTTAATTTTTTTAAAAAAGGTAGGTCATTGACTATTGATAGAAGGAAGGACAGAGACACAGATGTATAAACAAATAATCATAGTACAATATATCTCATTTGATGGATTTCAGAACAGAAATGCATTCAATATAATGTGTTACGGGAATACAGATAAGGGAGAGTTTGAGTTGGGAAGGTAGGTGAAAACATATGTAAATATGTTTTATGACCTTTGAAGGGAGGAAGGTTTTATGGCGTTTGAAGAGATTCTGAATGATGAGTTGAAGAGTTATCCAGAAACACTTAACTGAGAGACAAGAAACTATAAAAAGTCCCCATGAGAAGTGGAAAACTAAAAATTGGCAGAGGCTGAATGGACAGGAATTTATTTATATGCATCCCCTGTTCATTTAGGCCATTTCTCAAGCACACAACCAAGGCGGGCAATCTGAGCTTAAACAGCTCCACCAAAATAAAGTACACGTAAAAATGGAGAGTTGACTCTCATACAATGCTCACATTCTGGCTGTGTCATATGGAAAAGACTACCCGAGTCAGCTTTAAGAGACTAAGGAAGCCTTGCCTAAAATGATACTCTACGAAGGATAAAAGCTAGTATTCCTGAATTCTGGATTCCCAGCACATTCCTTGGCTGGGCAATATCTTGAGTCAAGATGATTCTTGCATGTCTTAAGAGGGTCAGGTTACTCTGAAAGTAATGACTCTCATTCTGTACTGTGTGCCTCGGCTGCTTTCACAGGGCCAATCTTGCCAACCTGTGGTTTTCATAGGCTACCAATGATCAAAATACCTGAATACTTTTGACAACCTTGAACAATCTGAACTTACTGTTATTTTTCTAGTCTCTGTCCTGGGGAAACGCAGAGGGCTTCCCCAAACATGGAGGCTTAGGAGAGGAAGTTTGCTTGACCTTCCTGCTGTGCTCCCGCATCACCCTGAGCAGGCCTCTGTCAGAGCCCTGAGCACATTCATATTGCCATGAACTGGCTCAAGATACGAATCACCCAGCATGTTCCCTGTGCCTTCTTGCTCCTTGCGGTATCCCCAGTACCTAGCACAGTCCCTGACACATTTTCTGATCGTTCCATAAAGTGAACTGACCTGGCTCTGTCTTGTCAATCTGACACAGTGAGAGAATAACAAAGCCTTGGATAAACGATGCTGGCTTTTCTCCAGGCCTCAAGAACTGACAAGACTATTTTCTTAAAAAACTCTCAACCTTTAAAAATCCAGAGGACGTTTTGCAAGGATTATATTTAAAGACCATATATTGCTCTAAGATATATAAGTCCACTGTGATTATCTGCATTCCAGATAAAACCATGGCACTGGTACAAAAAACTTATACTTTTAGTCTTCCATTTTACAGGGAGAAAAATTAAGTAAAAGAAGAAACACACTTTTGTTATCATTGTCTTTTATAAAATATGGAAAGAGAAAATATGTTAGAGGGATACACAGATTCAAACTGCAATGTCAAAATTAGACTAAAGAATTTCTAAAACTTTTTTTTAATTTAATGATTTTTACACACAACCCAAAAAGTCCTCACCTTGAAAAAATTTGGAACTCTCCTATAAATCCCACCAAAATGAATAAGCTTATCACCTGGAGAAGAAAAACAATAAAGTATTACTTTAGTTTGCATTTCTTTTTATAACTACAAATTGACAATTTATAATTGTGTAAATTTATGAGGTACAAAGTGATATTATGATTTCTAAATACAATGTGAAATAATTTAATAAAGCCAGTTAACATCTCTATCACCTAAAATATTTAACATTTTTTTGTAGTAAAGATATTTGAAATTTACTCTTCACAATTTTGAAATGTATGATACATCAATATTAACTACATTCACCACACTGTACAATAGAATTCAAAATATATTTCTGCTAACTGAGAATGTGTACCCTTTGACCTTTATTGCTCTATTATCCCAGTCTCTGTAACCACCATTCTACTTTACTTCTACAAGTTCGATTGTTTTACGTCATATAAGTAAGAATATGTGCTATTTGTCTTTCTGTGCCTGGTTTATTTAACTTAACATAATGTTTTCCAATTCCATCTATGTTGTCATAAATGACAGAATTTCATCCTTTTTAAGGCTAAATACTATTCCATTGTGTACACACACCACATTTTCTTTATCCATTCATCTGTTGAGGGACACTCAGGTTGATTCTATAACTCAGCTATTGTGAGTAGTGCTGCAATGAACATTTACTTTTGTAAATACCCAAAAGTAGAATTGCTAGATCATATGACAATTTTTTTAAGTTTTATGAGAAACCTCCATGCAGTTTTCCATAATAGGTGTAATAATTTACATTCCTACCAAGTGTACAAGTGTACAGGGATTCTCTTTTTTCCACATCCATACCAACGCTTGTTGCCTTTTGTCTTTTTGATAATAGCCATTCTGACGGGTGTGAGATGATAACTCAATGTGATTTTAATTTGCATTTCTCTAATGATTAGCAATGTTGAGCACTTTTTAAACATATCTGTTGGTCATTTGCATGTCTTCCCTTCAAAAATGTTTACTCAGGTCTCTTGTCCATTTTTTATTTTTGCTTTACTTCCATCTCTCTTTCCTGGTACTTTGCCGATAATTTATTGGGTTTTTTGTCTTCTTATTATTGAGCTGTTTGAGCTCCATATATATTTTTGATATTAGCCTCATGTTATTGAGTTGTTTGAGCTCCATATATATTTTTGATATTAGCCTCTTATTGACTGCATGACTTACAAATATTTTCTCCCAATTTGCAGGTTGTCTCTGAAAACTGGTGATTGTCTTCTTTGCTACACAGAAGCTTTTAGTTTGTTATAATCCCATTTGTCTGTTTTTGCATTTGTTGCCTGAACTTTTGGATTCAGATCCAAAAAAAACCCTACCTAGAACAATACAGTTTTCCCTTAGATTTTTTTCAAGCAATTTTTCAGTTTCTGGTCTTATGCTTAAGGCTTCATCCCATTTTGAGTAGATTTTTATATATGATGCTAGATAAGGGTCCAATTTAATTCTTCTGCATGTGGATATCCAGTTTTCCCAATACCATTTACTAAAGAGACTATCCTTTCCCCATTGTGTATTCTTGGTACCTTTGCAAAACCAATCAATTGACCATATATGTGGGATGCATTTCTGGGTTCTCTATTCTGTTCCACTGGTTGATGGGTCTATGGTTTTGCCAGGATCATGATGTTTTAATTACTATAGCTTTGTAGTTTAGCTTAAAATCAGGGAAAGTAATACCTCCAGCTTTGTTCTTTTTGCCCATGATTGCCTTAGCTATTTGGGGGTTTTTGCGGTTCCATAGAAACTTTAAGATATTTTTTCTATTTCTTTGAAAAATGATGTTAGAATTTTGATAAAGATTGCACTAAAACTCTAGATCACTGTGGGTAGTGTGGACATTTTAGCAATATTTTCTTCCAATCCATGAACAAGGGATATCTTTCCATTTGTTTATGTCTTCTTCAATTTCTCATCAGTGTTTTGTAATTTGCAATGTACAGGTCTTTAACTTCCTTGGTTAAATTTATTCCTAAATATTTTTTGTAGTTATTGAAAATGGTATTGTTTTCTTAATTTCTTTCTCATATAGTTTGTTGCTAGTTTATAGAAATGTACTTTTTAGTGTTTATTTTATATTCTACAATTTTACTGTATTCATGTATTAGTTCTAACAGTTTTCTGGTGGAGTATGTAGGGTTTTCTACATATAAGATTGTGACACCAGCAAACATAGACATTTTCACTTCTTCCTTTCTATTTTGATGCCTTTTATTTCTTTTTTCTTGCCTAATTGCTCTGGCAAGAATTTCTAATACTATGTTGAATAAAAGTGGCAAAAGTGGGCATTTTTGTCTTGATCCAAAGCTTAACTGAAAGGCTTTCAATTTTTCACTGTTGAGTATAATGTTAGCTGTGGGCTTCTCATATATGGCCTTTACTGTTTCAAGGTACTTTTCTTCTGTACCTAACTTGGTAAGAGTCTTTATCGTGAAATGTTGTTGAATTCTGTCAAACGTTTTTCTGCATCTAATGAGATGATCATATAGTTTTTGTCATCCATTCTGTTAATCTCATATAACATATTTATTGATTTGTGTATGTTGAACCATCCTTGCATTTCAAGAATAAATCCCATTTGGTCATGGTAGATGATCCTTTTAATGTGTTGTTCAGTTTGTGACTATTTTGTTGAGATTTTTGTATCTATGTTAACTATGTTCATCAAGAATATTGGCATGTAGTTTTCTTTTTTTGTAAGTACTTCTTTGGCTTTGGTATCAGGATAACACTGGCCTCATAAAAAGAATGTGAAAGTATTCCCTCCTTTTCAATTTTTTGGAAGGGTTTGAGAAGGATTAGTATTAGCTCTACTTTAAATGTCTGGGTTATCTCTTGCACTCACCCTTGCCATGTGACATGCGTGTTCCCACTTTGCCTTCTGCCATGAGTAAAAGCTCCCTGCAGGCTTCACCAGAAACTGAGTAAATGTTGATGTCATGCTTGTACAGCCTACAGACCCATGATCCAATTAAACCTCTTTTCTTTATAAATTACCCAGCCTCAGATATTTCTCTATAGCAACACAAAGAACAGGCTAATCCAGAAAATTGGTACTGAGAATTGGGGCATTGCTATAAAGACACCTAACAGTGTGAAAGCAGCTTTGGAACTGGGTAATGAGCAGAGGTTTGAAGAGTTTGAAGGGCTCCAAAGAAGACAGAAAAATGAAAGAAAGCTTGAAACTTCTTACAGACTGGTTAAATGATTGTAACCAAAATGCTGATAGTGATAGGGACAGTGAAGTCTAGGCTGATGAAGTTTCAGATGGAAATGAGAAACTTATTGGGAATTAGAGCAAAAGTCACCTGGTTATGTCTTAGCAAAGAACTTGGCTGTATTCTGTTTACGCCCTAAGGATCTGTAGAAGTTTGAACTTAAGAGTGATAACTTAGGGTATCTAGTAGAACAAGTTTCTAAGCAGCAGGTTTCAAGATGTGGTCTGGCTGCTTCTAACAGCTTATGCCCAGATTTAGGAGCAAAGAAATGACTTAAAGTTGGAATTGATATAGGAAAGGTAAGCACAGTATAAAAGTTTGAAAAATCTGCAGCTTGGCCATGCGGCAGAGAAAGAAAAAGCATCATCAGGAGAGGAATTCAAGGGGGTCTTTGGAGCAACCACTTGCTAGAAAGATTTGCACGACTAAAAGGGAGCCAAGTATTAATAGCCAAGACAATGGAAAAGAGACCTCAAAGGCACTTTAGAAATCTTTGAGGCTGCCCCTCCCATCACAGGTCAGGAGGTTTGGGAGGAAAGAATGACTTCATGGACCAGGTTCAGGGTCTTGCTTCCCTGCACAGCCCTTAAGACACTGCTCCCTGCATGCAGGCCACTCTCCAGCTCCAGCCTTAGCCCAGTGAACCCCAGATACAGCTTGGGTTGCTGCTTCAACAAGTACAAACTGTAAGCCTTGGCAGCTTCCATGTGGTGTTAAGTTCATAGGCACACATAGTGCAAGAGTGAAGGAGGCTTCGCAGCCTCCACCTACATTTCAGAGGATGTATGAGAAAGCCTGGTTGCCCAGGCAGAAGTCTGCTTAGGGGTGGAACCCTCACAGAGAACCTCTACAAGGGCAGTAAAGAGGGGAAATGTGGGGTTGGAACCCCCACACACAGTCCCCACTGGAGTACTGCCTAGTGAATTAGTGGAAAGGGGGCCACTGTCCTCCAGACCCCAGAATGGCAGATCCGCCAGTAACTTACATATTGAGCTTGGAAAAGCTTCAGGCACTCAACTCCAACCCATGAGAGCAACTATAGTGGCTGAACCCTGCAAAGTCACAGAAGTAAAGCTGCCCAAGAGGTGGAGTGGAGCCCACCCCTCACAGAAGTGTGTCCTGGATGTGGAACCTGGAGTCAAAGGAGATTATTTGGAGCTTTAAGACTTAATGACTGCCCTATTGTGTTTCAGACTTGCATGGGGCACGTAGCTTCTTTCTATTGGCTGATTTCTCTTCTTTGGGAAAGGAGAATTTACCCAATGCCTGTACCCCAATTATATCTTGGAAGTAAGTAACTTTTTTTGATTTTACAAACTTATAGGTAGAAGAAACTTACCTCTAGATTGCACTTTGTTCTTGAGACTTGTGACTTTTCAGTTAATGCTGAGATGAGTTAAGGCTTTGGGGGACTATTGGGCAGGTATCTATTTTAGTGTGAGAAGGACATGAGATTCAGGGGGCCAGGGGCAGAAAGATATACTTTAGATATCCCTTTCAAATCTCATGTTGAAATGTAATCCCCATGTTGGAGGTGGGGCCTGTTGGGAGGGGTGGATTTCTCATAAATGGTTTAGCACCATCCCTTTGGTGTCATCCTTGCAATAGTGAGTCTCGTTAAGATCTGATTGTTTAAAATGTATGACATTTTCCCCTCACTCATTCTTTTTTTTTTTAGACAGAGTCTTGCTCTGTTGCCCAGCCTGGAGTGCAGTGGCACAATCTCGGCTCACTGCAACCTCCACCTCCTGGGTTCAAGTGATTCTCCTGCCTCAGCCTCCTGAGTAGCTGCAATTACAGGCACCTGCTACCATGCCTGGCTAATTTTTGTATTTTTAGTAGAGATGGGGTTTCGCCATGTTGGACAGGTTGGTCTTGAACTCCTGACCTCATGTGATCTGCCCGCCTCAGTCTCCCAAAGTGTTGGGATTACAGGCATGAGCCACTGCACCTGGTCCCCTCACTCATTCTTGCTCTCACTATTGCCATGTGACATACCTGCTCTTGCTTCACCTTCCGCCATGAGTAAAATCTCCCTGAGTGCCTCACCAGAAGCTGAGCTGATGTTGATGCCATGTTTATGCAGCCTGCAGAACCATAAGGCAAATAAACCTCTTTTATTTATAAATTACCCAGTATCAGGTATCTCTTTATAGCAACACAAATAATGGCCTAATACAATTAGTGATATTGAGCATTTTTTCATATACCTGTTAGCCACTTGTATGTCTTCTTTTGAAAAAATGTCTATTCAGGGCATTTGCCCATTGTTAATCAGATTAATATTAATATATACTACTGAGTTACTTCCCTATATATTTTGGTTCTTAATCCCTTGTCAGATGAATAGCTTACAAATATTTTCTCTATTTCCATAGGTTGTCTCTCTTTACTGTTTTGATTGTTCTGCTTTGTAGAAGCTTTTTAGCTTGATATAATCCCATTTGTCCATTTTTGCTTTTGTTTTCTGTGTTTTTGAGATCTTACCCCAAAAAACGTTGCCTAAACCATTGATCTATGATGTTTCCCTATGTTTTCTTCTAGTAGCTTCATAATTTCACATTTTACATTTAAATCTAATTCATTTGAGTTATTTTTGTATATGGCAGAAGATAGGAATCTAGTTTTATTCTTATAAATACCCAGTTTTCCCAACAACATTTCTTAAAGAGATTATCCTCTCTCCAATGTTTCTTTTCTTTTTTCTTTTTTTTTTTGACAGAGTCTCACTCTGTTGCCCAGGCTGGAGTGCAGTAGTGCAATCTCGGCTCACTGCAACCTCTGCCTCCTGGGTTCAAGCGATTCTCCTGCCTCAGACTCCTGAGTAGCTAAAATTATTACAGGCACATGCCACCACGCCAAGCTAAATTTTTGTATTTTTAGTAGAGATGGGGTTTCACCATGTTAATCAGGCTGGTCTCAAACTGCTAACCTCGTGATCTGCCCACCTCAGCCTCCCAAAGTGCTGGGATTACAACTCTGAGCCACCATGCCTGGCCCGCATTTTTTTTTTTTTTTTTTTTTTTTTTTTTTTTTGAGACGGAGTCTCACTCCGTCACCCAGGCTAGAGTGCAGTGGCATGGTCGCAGCTCACTGCAACCTCCGCCTCCTGGGTTCAAGCAATTCTCCTGCCTCAGCCTCCCAAGTAGCTGGACTACAGGCATGTGCCACCATACCTGGCTAATTTTTGTATTTTTAGTAGAGATGGGGTTTCACTATGTTGGCCAGACTGGTCTTGAACTCCTGACCTCATGATCTACCCACCTTGGCCTCCCAAAATGCTGGAATTATAGGCACAAGCCACCATGCGTGGTCCCCAATGTATTTTTGGTTTTTTGTTGTTGTTGTTGTTTTGTTTTTTTGTTTGTTTGTATGTTTTGAGACAAAGTGTTGCTCTGTTGCCCAGGCTGGAGTGCAATGGCATGTTCTCAGCTCACTGCAACTTCTGCCTCCCAGGTTCAACCCATTCTCCTGCCTCAGTATCCTGAGGAGCTGGGATTGCAGGCATGCGCTACCACACCCAGCTAAGTTTTGTATTTTTTAAATAGAGACGGGGTTTCACCACATTGGTCAGGCTGGTCTCGAACTCGCAACCTTGTGATTCACCCACCTTGGCCTTCCAAAGTGATGGGATTACAAGCATAAGCCACCACACCTGGCCCCAGTGTATGTTCTTACCACTTTTTTCAGAAATGACTTGGCTGTAAGTACACAAATCTATTTCTTGGTTCTCTATCCTGATCCAGTCATCTATGTGTCTGTTTTTAGGACACTAGTATGCTATTTTTGTTAGCATACTACTTGTTTTTGTATAAACTATTATCTTTTTACAGACTACTTTTGTTGTAGCTTTGTAGTATAATTTAAAAGCAGGTAGTGTGGTGCCTCTAGCATTGTTATTATTCAGGATTTGTTTAGCTACTTGGGGTCTTTTGCTGTTTTATAAATGTTTAGAATTTTTTCTATATATGTGAATAATTTCACTGATATCTTGATAGAGATTGCATTGAATCTGTAGATCACTTTGGGGAGCATAGATATTTTAATGGTATTAATTTTTCCAATCCAAGAACATGGGATATCTTTCCTTTTTTGTGTTCTCTTAAATTACTTTCGTCAGTGTTTTATAGTATTCTTTGTAGAATCTTTAACTTCTTTGATTAAATTTATTCCTTGGTATTTTATTTTGTAGCTTTTATAAATGGGATTTCTTTCTTGATTTTCTTTTCAGAATCATCTCTGTTAACCTGTAGGAATGCTACTAATTTTTGCATGTTGATTTTGTAGCCTGCAAATTTACTGAATTCATTTATCACTGCTAAGATTTATTTAGTGTAGTCTTTACTTTTTTTTTTTGGAGACAGAGTCTTGCTCTGTCACCCAGGCTGGAGTGCAGTGGCACGATCTGGGCTCACTGCAAACTCGGCCTCCCAAGTTTAAGCAATTCTCCTGCCTCAGTCTCCCAAGTAGCTGAGATTATAGGTGTGCTCCACCAGACCCAGTGAATTTTTATATTTTTAGTAGAGATGGGGTTTTCCCATGTTGGACAGGCTGGTCTCAAACTCCTGACCTCAGGTGATCCACCCACCTTGGCCTCCCAAAGTGCTGGGATTACAGGCAGGAGCCACCATGCCCAGCCTACAGTTTTCCCTAAATATAAGGTCATGTTGTTTAAAAGCAAAAACAACTTGACCTCTTCTCTTTAAATTTGAATACCATTTATTTTGTTCTCTTGCCTAATTGCTGTGGTTAGGACTTTCAGTATTATGCTGAATAAAAATGGTGACAGTGAGGAAAAATAAAAAATAAATGGTTTTGGTGAATTCAGCCATGAGCCATCAGGTTCTGGGCTTTTTTTTTTTTTTTTTTTTTTTTTTATGGAAGATCTTTGATTACAGATTCCATCTTTTACTCATTATTGTTCTGTTCAGATTTTTCTATTTTTTTATGATTCAGTCTTTCTATGTGTATGCTTTGGAGCACCTAAACCTAAACAAATATTTATATTTACAAATATAAATATTATATGTAACCCATCTTCTTTCTTCAGTCCACAAGGATCGAATGGATTGCAATACAATAACAGTAAGAAAACTTCAGTACCCTCACTTTCAATGCTGGGAAGATCATCTCAGACAGAAAATTAATAAGAAAACATTTAAACTGGAACAACAGTTTACAGAAACACTTAAAAGGACTAAATGGGATAGAAGAATTAACCACTTCTTCTTAGTTATCCAAATTTGTTTGGTGTATAATTGTTCAATGATAGGTTTTTACCCTCTGATGATCTTTTGTATTATTTTGTGGTATTATGAACCTCTCTTTTTTAAATTAATCTAGTTATGTTTTCAATTTGTTCATCTTTTCAAAAAGAACTTATTTTTATCTTTTTGTATTGTTTTTCTAGTCTCTATTCATTTATTTCTGCTCTAATTTTTAATTATTCTTTCTTATACTAACTTTGGTTTAGTTTATTCTCTTTTTCTGTTTCCTTGAGTTGACATTAGCTTATTATTTTAAATCTTTATTCTCTTTCATGTAGCATTTATTGTTCTAAACCTTCCTCTTTGAACTGTTTTCTTACGTATCCATATGTTTGGTATGTGTGTTTCCATTTTTGTTTATATTAGATAAAAGATTTTGGCCAGGCACATTGGCTCACGCCTGTAATCCCAGCACTTTGGGAGGCCAGGCAGGTGGATTCATGAAGGTCAGGAGATTGAAGACCATCCTGGCTTAACATGGTAACCCTCGTCTCTACTAAAAAAATACAAAAAAAAAAATTTAGCCAGGCAATGGTGGCCGGCTCCTGTAGTACCAGCTACTCAGGAGACCGAGGCAGGAGAATGGTGTGAACCCAGGAAGGCAGAGCTTGCAGTGAGCAGATCGCGCCCACTGCACTCAGCCTGGGTGGACAGAGCGAGACTCTGTCTCAAAAAATAATAATAATAAAATAAAATAAAATAAAAAGATTTTTATCTTGTTATCTAAAGATTTGTAATTTCCCTTTTAATTTCACTGACCTATTTATTGTTGAGAAGCACGTTAATTTCCATATATTTGTGGATTTTTCAAAATTCCCCCTATATTCATTCATTTATTTTTATTTATTTATTTTTAGAGACAGGGTCTTTTTTTGTTTCCCAGGCTGGAGTGCACTGGCACCGTCATAGCTACCGCAACCTTGAACTCCTGGGCTTAAGCAATCCTCCCACCTCAGCTTTCCAATTAGCTGGGACAACAGGCACATAACATTACCCCTAGCTTCCTCCTATAATTGATTTCTAGTGTCATACCACTGTGGTCAGAAAAGATACTTGAGGCTGGACATGGTGGCTGACACCTGTAATCCCAGCACTTTGGGAGGCCAAGGTAGGCAGATCCCTTGAGGTCAGGAGTTTGAGACCAGCCTGGCCAACGTGGTGAAACCCTGTCTCTACTAAAAATACAAAAATTAGCTGGATGTGGTGGCTCACGCCTGTAGTCCCAGCTACTCGGGAGGATGAGGTGGGAGAATCACTTGAGCCTGGGAGGCGGAGGTTGTAGTGAGTTGATATTGCACCACTGCACTCCAGCCTGGGTGACAGAGCAAGACTCCAATTCAAAAAAAGAAAAAAGAGATATTTGATATAATTTCAATCTTCTTAAATTTGCTGATGCTTGTATTTTGCCCTAGCATGTTATCTGTCCTGGAGAAAGTTCCGCATGCACTTGAGAAGAATGTGTATTCTGTTGCCGTTGGATGGAATGTTTCTCTCTCTCTGTGTGTGTTTGTGTGTGTTAGATTCATTAGGTCTAACGTGTTGTTCAAATCCAATGTTTTCTCACTAATTTTCTGGATTATCTTTCATTGTTGAAAGTGGGGTATTGAAATACCCTACTATCATTGTATTGCAATCTGTCTCTTCCATCATATCCTTAATATTTATTTCATATATTTAGGTTCTCTGAGGTGGGGTACATATATATTTACAATTGTTATACCCTTTTGATGAGTTGACTCCTTTATCATCATATAATGTCCTTCTTATTTCTTTTTTACAGTTTTTGACTTTAAGTCTATTTTGTCTTATGTAAGTATAGTTACCCCTGCTCTCTTTTGGTTTCTATTGATGTGGAATATCTTTTTTTCCATCGCCTAACTTTCAGTCTGTGTGCCCTTAAAAGTGAGGTGAGTTTCCTATGGGTAACATATAGTTGTGTCTTGTTTTCTTATTCATTCACTTACTCTATGTCTTTTCATTAGAGGACTTAATTCATTTACGTTCAAGGTAATTATTGATAGATAAGGACTTACTACTGCCATTTTGTTATTTTGTTGTTGTTGTTGTTGCTGTTGTTGTTTTGTACATACTTTTTTGGAGATAGGGCCTCTGTTGCCCAGGCTGGAGTGCAGTAGTGTGATCACAGCTCACTACACCCTCGACCTCCCAGGCTCCAATGATGCTCCCACCTCAGCCTTTGTGAGTAGCTGGGACCACAGGCATGTGCCACCACATCCAGCTAATTTTTTAAAAATTATTGTAGAGATAGGGCCACCCTATGTTGCCCAGGCTGGAAGATACATTTTTCTTTCTTTCTCTCTCGCTGTCTTTGTGGTTTCGCGGTTTTCAGTGGTGGTATTCTTTGAATACTATTTCTGTTTTGTGCTTCTACTGAAGATTTTTGCTTTGTGCTTGTCATGAGGCTTCCAGAGAATGTCTTTTAATCACAACAGTCTATTTCAAAGTGATTACAACTTAACTTTGCATACAACTCTACATTGTTACTCTCTCATCAAATAGTTTATATTTTTTGATGTCAGAATTTACATCATGTGTATCCTTTGATAAGTTATTTTAGTGCTACTATAGTTGTCATTAATAGTTTTTTTCTTTAGCTTACATTTCTAAAATGATTTAAAAACTAATACATTTGTACAAGTCAAGATTTGTGACTTGGGTGTATAAAAAGTGAAAGAACTAGGGAGAAGGCTAAGTGACTCTGCTTATCTTTTCAGTTTCTATTTCAAATAGAAGTTTGAAGGATCTTCAAAAAAATAAAAATAGAGCTAGCATATGATTCAGCAGTCCCCTACAGAGTATGTATCCAAAGTAAATGAAATCAGTATATCAAAGAGCAATGTGCACTCCCATGTTCATTGATGCATTAGTCACAATAGCCAAGATACAGAACCAACCTAAATGTCCATCCAAGGATAAGGGGATAAAGAAAATGTGGTAAAGAGACACAATGAAATAGTACTTGGCCTTTAAAAAAGAAGAAAATTCTGTCATTTGTGACAACATGGATTAACCCAGATAACATTATGTTAAGTGAAATAAAACAAGCACAGAAAGAAAAATACTGAATGATCTCTTATATTTGGAATCTAAAAATGTTGACCTCTAATAAGTAAAGAGTAAAATGGTTACTAAAGGCTGTGGGGTCAGGGTGGGGATTGTTGAACAGATGTTGGTCAAAGGATACAAAACTTTAGTTACACAGAAGGAATAAGTTCAAGAGATCTAGCATACAAAATGGTGACTTAATTAATACCAATGTATTATTTTCTTTTTATTTTTCTTTTTTTGAGATGGAGTCTTGCTCTGTCACCCAGGCTGGAGTGCACTGGCGCAATCTCAGCTCACTGCAAACTCTGCCTCCCGGATTCAAGTGATTCTCTTGCCTCAGCTTCCTAAGTAGCTGGGATTACAGGTGAGGGCCACCATGCCTGGGTAATTTTTGTATTTTTAGTAGAGATGGGGTTTCACTATGTTGGCCAGGCTGCTCTAGAACCAATGTGTTATATTCTTAAAAACTCCTGAGAGAGTAGATTTTAAGTATTCTCCCTACAAATGATAAGTATGGGAGGTAATGCAAATGGTTCATTAGCTCAATTGAGCCATTCTACAATATATACATATATTATAACATCATGTTGTGCACGAAAAGTCATACAATTTTTATTTGTCAGTTAAAAGAAATAAATAAATTACAAAGATAAATAAATGTTTTTTTAAAAAAATTAAAATTTGGTATAATCCTATCAAACTCTATCTCCTACTATTGAATTCTGCAAAGACAAGGGTTTGGTGATGCCATGGACACACAAATTGAAAATATTCAGTAGACTTAAATGGTTTCAAGCATTTCCTCAAGGTCCCATCATCTTTTAATCTCTTATTCCACTCCCGTTCTCTCTGACTACAGCACTCCGGAGGATACCAAGAGGAGAGAAAACCTGAAAGAAGCAGCAGTGTGAATGGCTGATTTTAAAAAGAAATCAAGCTTCCTAAGTCGGTAACCAAGGTTGAAGCACAGCAGTAGGCAGGGGGTGGTGACTCTCAAATTATTCCTTAGTACTGTAGGTGGTCCCTTTGGTGTTTAAAATAAAACACTCCTGAGGCCTTTTATAATCATCTTTATGTGATAGCACAAGCCTAAATACTGAGGATCTGATAGGTTACAAAATTGTACGTAAAATGTGATCACGTTTTGTTTGAAAAATCAAATGTGCATTGAAAAACAAAATCTACAAAGAAAAATAATAAAGCATAACAGTTTATTTCTGGTTGTCAAATTATAAGTAGTTTCTTTTATATATTTTCCTACTTTATCTGTATGTATTTTCCTACTTTAACTGACAGCTGAAGGTGATGGAGAAAATGCAGTTCAAATCTTTACTGATTCTCTAAGAATATCAAATGCATCCAATTTATAACTCTGGATAAAGGACTTTAAAATCATCTCACATTTTAATAGTCCAATATTTTCTCTCTTCTTCTTGAACTCCCCAAAACTCTTTTTCTCAATGTACCTATGAAAAGTCTTTTTAACATTATTTTCTGGATATTTCCACTATCTTCTTAGATAACCCATTCTCTTATTAGGTATCTTCTTATCACTTGTAAAATTCTACCTGCCTGTTTCTGGCTGTTATAGTTCTAAAAATGTTTAAGCTTATTGTGCTGATTAGCATATCTGAAAGGGTGAAAAGCTGCCAAGGAGTTGGGAAACTGTGAACAATGCTGGGGGAGGTTATTTGGGTGAGATTATGAATACTTTTCTGACTTCAACAAACATGTAGAGCATATAACTTTTAAGATTTTTTTGTTTTAAATTATAAGCTATGTGGGTTTTTTTTTTTTTTTTTTTTTCTACAGTGCGTCTTTCCTCTGTGCTGTGTCAGCTCATTTTTTTTCTTGTCCCTGGGAAAGCCTATCTCACAGCTTTACTAGTCATTATTAGGTATTAACCACTAATCACGTTTTCAGAAAACAATCTATTATAATATTCAAACTTCAATTTATCCTCCACTTTCAAATCTCTCTCTTACTTTCAGTTTCTGGATGCTTGTGATGAGGGAGTAGTGGAGTCCACTTCAAAATTGCACCACCTTACTCCTCTTCCCCACCTCCCCAGGCTGCCTCTGTCCTCTCCAAAATCAGACCAACAGGAATGAGAGAGACAAGAGCAAAACAGAGTCTTGCTTGACTGATCCAGCTGGAGTCTGGTGATGGTAAATCAATGTTAGACATTTGACTGCTGATTCTTTATCTCTCGCAGTGTTTTTGTGATTCTTTGGATGTCTTCCTACTACTCTGTAGCCACTGTACTCTGGCACAAATGATTCATCCCTTTGTTAATCACTTTCGATTCTCACCCATGCCTGCTTCCTGGGGGTCCTTTCCAAACTAATGCTGTTTCTTGGGGTTGCTTCATCCTGCAGACAAGCACTCTCACAGGCAGTGTCTCTGACAACCCAAATCTGGCTCTCTTTTAACCATCCATATGCGGGCCATGGGATCACTGCACACATCCGTGTCCTGCCAAACTCTGAATGTCCACGCTGTAGCTGATACTGTTGGGTTTATTTACTCGGCTAAAGGAGGTCTGTGCCTTTACATTTTCTCAAATTTGCACAGGGTAGCATTTCCTGTATCTCCTATACACTATGTTGTATTCTCTTGAGAATAGGGATGGCCTAAGGGTCACCAAACAGATTTGGGAATACTCTCTTTGTAATATTGCATAGAATGTCTAGCATGTCACTTTAAAATGTGAAGATCCGCCGGGCTCGGTGGCTCAAGCCTGTAATCCCAGCACTTTGGGAGGCCGAGACAGGCGGATCACGAGGTCAGGAGATCGAGACCATCCTGGCTAACACTGTGAAACCCCGTCTCTACTAAAATATCCAAAAAACTAGCCGGGTGAGGTGGCGGGCGCCTGTAGTCCCAGCTACTCGGGAGGCTGAGGCAGGAGAATGGCGTGAACCCGGGAGGCGGAGCTTGCAGTGAGCTGAGATCCGGCCACTGCACTCCAGCCTGGGCGACAGAGTGAGACTCCGTCTCAAAAAAAAAAAAAGGGAAGATCCTCCTTTCTCTCACCTTATACAAAAATCGACTCAACATGGATTGAAAACTTAAATGTAAGACCTGAAACTATAAAAACACTAGAAGAAAACCTAGGGAAAACTCTTCTGGACATTAGTATAGGCCAGGAATTCATAACTAAGACCTCAAAAGCACAAGCAACAAAAACAAGATTAGACAAATGGAACTTAATTAAAATTAAAAGCTTGTCTACAACAAAAGAAATAATCAACAGAGTGAACAGACAACCTACAGAATGGGAGAAAATATCTGTAAATTATGCATCTGACAGAGGACTAATATCCAGAATCTACAAGAAACTCAAACAATGATAGCAACAACAACAACGAAAACATTAAAAAGTGGGCAAAAGACATGAACAGACATTTTTCAAAGGAAGACATACAAATGGCTCACAAGCATATGAAAATGTGCTCAACATCACTAATCATCAGAGACTTAAATTAAAACCACAAGGAGATATCATCTTACACAGTCAGAATGGCTCCTATTAAAAAGTGAAAAAAATTTGCTGAATGTGATGGCTCACACCTGTAATCCCAACACTTTGGGAGGCCAAGGCAGGAGGATTGCTTGAAACCAGAAGTTTGAGACCAACCTAGGCAACATAGTAAGACTCTGTCTCTACATAAAATAATTCTTAAAAAATTATTTGGGCAGTTGGGTGTGGTGGCTCACACTGGTAATCCCAGCACTTTGGTAGGCCGAGGTGGGCAGATCATGAGGTCAGGAGATCGAGACCATCCTGACTAACACAGTAAAACCCCGTCTCCATTAAAAATACAAAAAATTAACCAGGCATGGTGGCACGCACCTGCAGTCTCAGGTATGTGGGAGGCTGAGGCAGGAGAATCGCTTGAACCCAGGAGGCGGAGGTTACAGTGAGTTGAGATTATGCCACTGCACTCCAGCCTGGGAGACAGAGCAAGACTCCATCTCAAAAAAAAAATTATTTGGGCATGGTGGCACATGACCAAATAGTGCCAGCCAGCCATTCAGGAGGCTGAGTCAGGAGGATCACTTGAGCCCAGGAATTCCAGGGTGCAGTGAGCTATGATTGCACCATTACTCTTCAGCCTGGATAACAGAGCAAGACCCTATCTCTCTTTAAAAATGTCAAAAAATAACAGATGTTGGTAGGAATGCAGAGATAAGTGGGAATAGGAAATAGTATATATTCCCACCAATATATACTATTGGTGGTAATGTAAATTAGTACAACTTCCATAAAAAACATTATGGAGATTTCTCAAAAAACTAAACATTGAACTACCATCGCATCCATCAATCCCACTACTGGGTATCTACCCAAAGGAAAAGAAATCATTATATCAGAAAGATACCTGTACTCACATGTTTATCTCACTACTATTGACAATAGCAAAGATATGGAAGCAACCTAAGTGTCCATCAACAGATGATTGGATAAAGAACATGCAGTATATACACAATGAAATACTGTTCAGTTTTTTAAAAAAGAATGAAACCATGTCTTTTGCAGCAGCATGGATGGAACTGGAGCCATTATATTAAGTGGAACAACTCAGAAACATAAAATCAAGTACCTCATATTCTCACTTACAAGTAGGAGCTAAATAATGTGTATACATGGACAAAAAGCATGGAATAATAGAATTGGAGACCCAGAAGAGTTGGGGATAGAAAGGGAAGAGTGATGAGAAATTACTTAATGGGTACAATGTACATTATTTGGGAGATAGATACAGTGAAAGCCCAGACTTCAATGCTACCCAATATATCCATGCAATGAAATTGCACTTGTACCCCTTACATGTATACAAATAAAATAACTAAATGAATAAAATTTCAAAAAATAAAATAAAATTTCAAAAAATACTGAGTACTTGTTCTTGGCCTTTGACTCTCAGCCAAAATGTGGATATCAAAAATAATTATTTCTAACATTCTGTCACAGGTGTTTTAAAATAATTTCAGCCAGGTGTGGTGGCTCATGCCCGTAATCCTGGCATTTGGAGAGGACAAGGTGGGAGGATCACTTGAGCCCAGGAGTTTGAGGCCAGCCTGTGCAACATAGTGAGACCTCATCTCTACAAAAAATACAAAAATTACAAAAATTAGCCAGGCGTGGTGGCAGGCACCTGTAGTCCCAGCTACTCGGAAGACTAAGGTGGAAGGATCACTTGAGCCCAGGATGTAGTGGCTGCAGTGAGCCATAATTGCACCACTACACTCCAGCCAGGGCAATAGAGCAAGATCTTGTCTCAAATTTAAAAGTACTTTTTAAAATAAAGAATTTCAATGAAATTTTAGGAAATATGCTTTTTATCATCATGGATGCCTTTGCCATCACATTCTTCATATACATACTCATTATAACCCGTCAAGGTCTGCTTATTACAAGACCAGTTCTGTTCATGAGTTATACAAAGTGAATCTATTAGCCAAAAGCATTTCTTGAAATTTTGCTAGCCTGGACTCTGAAAGGAAGCAGTTATGCTTCCTTACCTTTGGAAAGAATACCTTATAAATGAACAAGAGAGATAGAACAGACACAAATAAATCACATGAATGACAGTAATAGACATACATCTGAACTGACTCCATAAAAGAATTGCTTGGTTGAAAAGGTTTATGGGGCCAAGTGTGGTGGGTGGCTCACGCCTGTAATCCCAGCACTTTGGAAGACTGAGGCGGGTGGATCACAAGGTCAGGAGTTCGAGACCAGTCTGGCCAATATGGTGAAACCCCATCTTTACTAAAAAAAAAAAATACAAAAATTAGCCAGGCATGGTGATGCACACCTGTAGTCCCAGCTACTCGGGAGGCTGAGGCAGGAGAATCACCTGAACCCAGGAGGCAGAGGTTGCAGTGAGCTGAGATTATGCCACTGCACTCCAGCCTGGGTAAGAGAGTGAGACTTTGTCTCAAAAAAAAGAAAAAAAGAAAAGAAAAGAAAAGGTGTATGGTATTTTTGTTCTGTGTCAATGTAGCTAAACTGGAACTATATTCCCCTGAACTATATTCTCCTCTTTTTCTTCACTGAATGAGCATTAGCTCTACCTCCTTCTTCGAATATGTCCCAGCTACAATCCTGATTTGAGACATTACTGGGCTTGACCACATCACTGTGCTTAGGCACTGTGATGACCCTTCCCTAGGTTCACAGGTCCCACGCTCAGCTCAGTCCTGGACGGACAGAACAAATGGCTGGCCCACAATCAGCTCCGAGGGAAGTCCCTTGGCCCTGACGTCCTTCTCAAATGCCTCAGACACAAGTTATTTCCTATCCAAGAACACAGAGAGAACCAAAGGGAATCCTGTCACTGTCTCTCTGAATTTAGTTCACATAGGGACTGTGGAGCCAAAATATTGCCTCCTTTTAAAAGGTCTGACATAAAAACCATTTCTAGCTTCTTGATAGCCCAAGGCTTTCACAAGTGTCCTTCTTTGTCACATATCCCCAAAGCATGTCCTTCAGGTTTACTGTAGAATATGAATGTCCACTTTCAAGTACAGGTAAGAATTCTGCATGCAACTTGGAGTGAAATAATCGCTTTAGTGTTACAGCTCTTTTAGAATTTGTCTAGCAGGCTTCCCAATTTTTGCTGGAAAGCCCCTATATGTAAAATTTTTAAAAAATTGATTGCTTTATTTGTTGATATTTTGTCAACCAATTAAAGGATAAAGTATATTTATTATTACAGCAGTAAAATATTATAATAATCAATAACTGTGAACATGTTTTTAAGCACAAGTCAATTATTAAGATTTCTCATTGTAAAATAAAGTAAAAGATTAACAGTTAACACAAATATTGGGAAAAAACATTTTGGCTAGATGACTTTCAGAAGAACGTCATATTCTTTTTTTGTTTGTTTGTTTGTTTTTCAAGACAGAGTCTCACCCTATTGCCCAGGCTGGAGTGCAGTGTCTAGTGTTGCCATCTTTATGTCCATGAGTACCCAATATTTAGCTCCCACTTAAAATTAAGAACATGTGGTATTTGGTTGTCTGTTCCTGTGTTAATTTTCTTGGGATAATGACCTCCAACTGCATCCGTATTGCTGCAAAGGACATGATTTCATTCTTTTTTATGACTGCCCATCATAACTTTAAACATACTAACTTTGTGATTTGTGTTTAATTTTTAATTATTTAATTTCACAGAAGGCATGGGTTAATCAAGACCCATATCTTGCTCCTCCTCTAACCCCAATAATGAGCGAGCTTGGATTCGGTGCCACAATGGACAATACAGTGACTATGGAAGCAATCTAGCCACTGACAAAGCTGTGAAATTATTCCTTACAATGCAACATTTTTAAAGTTTAAATACCAAAATTTACAATAATAAAATTTTAATAGCAATCTCAACTTATTTTTGCATTCCAGAGATTTAGCCTATGATAGTGATTTCTGTCTTTGGTCTTGTCTTTAGTTGAATAGTTTTTTTGGTTGTGTTTTGTTTTGTTTTGTTTTTTAATATTTGGCCTTTTTGCATTGGGCCAACAGGTATAGTTGGTAGACCTTTAGTTTTATTCCATCTACTCGTATCTTCTATTCTCATAATGCTGACTCTTTCATCCAATATTTCAAATTCTCAAGTTCCAAGTCTGCAAATTTACTTTTCTGTTAGCTCTTAGATAAATTGCATGGCTCCAAATCCGAACAAGCAAAATAAAATAAAAAATACACCAGAGGAAAGTTTTTCCCAAGAAATAACAATAGTACTATTGTATTTCTTTATGATTTTATCGGGACTTTCAGAAACGTTGCCTCCAATTCCTGATTCCCAGACCTCTGGGCCTGTAATTTAACCACAAGATAAGAAAAAGGAATTTACTTTGGCTGAACTGTTAAATATGTTTAAATAAGGATTTCTAAAATCACCCCAGATCTTTTCTTCTGTATTTTCTCTGGCCTTCTACTTACTTGATGTCTTTCAGTTAAGTATTACCCCTCTTCACTTAAATTACATTTCTATTACCCCTGTTCATTTGAAAAGATAGCTTCACTTACAAAAGTAATGAAATTATTCTCTTACCTTCATGTTTGGGAAAACATTCAGGGCAGAAGAGAGGAGGAAAATTTCCTCTGTAAGGGCCGGGTAAGTTTTCAACAGCAGGAAGAACCCAGCAGGCTGCCTGCCTCTCTGCCTCTCCCTGCTCTAGATTATCTTGGCACTCATATATAGAGCAAGTGGTCCTGAGATGTAGCTCCTACCCCAACCGGATTCTCCAGCGACAGCAAGAGCCTGCTCTTGTACTTAATCTGTGCCTTGAAGCCAGATGCATCTTATCAATTACACAGCCTTAGCTACGCCAGCTGGGACTGTTTGGAAGTGATAGATATGTTTCTTAGAAACATATCTATAAATCAGGAAACACAGCAAATGTTCTCAGTTCAATGTTTAAGTGATTTTCAACCAAAGGAGACTCTGTGTAAGGCAAGGGATGAGCCTCCTTCTTGTTTCAATCTACCAAACTATGTGGATGTTTTCATGATTCTCTTAAAGGGTATTATATGCCAGACTTCGAGATTAAGTATTTTGTGAGCGAAAATATCTAAATGCAGTTCTGTCACTCAAAATGTAAATGGAATATTCTGGAGTAGAATTTTTCCCCAAAGTACAGCCTAACACAACCTAATAGTCATCCCTTCATGCTTAACTTTCACAGAATAACCACAAAGAACATCAATTTTTGCAAACATATTCGAGTACATCACTAATTTTCTCAAGAACTTCACTTAATCCTTTGCTAATCAGATCACTGTGTTGGAAAGTTCTTCTCAGGGTCATCATCCACATCCATTTTCTCTCCTTCGCTTTTTATGTTGTCTTAGTCTACCAAGTCTTCATTTGTCCATAGCTTTGCATTGATTCTAGAAGGTCCCCAACATCACCTTCACACGTTTGATACAATGCTGCATATTTTGCAAGATTTCAGATTTCCTATTGAAATTGAGGTACTGAGTGCAGTGGCTCATGCCTGTAATCCCAGCACTTTAGGAGGCCAAGGTAGGCAGATCATAAGGTCAGGAGTTCAAGACCAGCCTGGTCAATATGGTGAAACTCCATCTCTACTAAAGACACAAAAAAATTAGCCAGGCTTGGTAGCACGCACCTGTAGTCCCAGCTATTCAGGAGGCTGAGACAGAAGAATTGCTTGAACCCAGGAGGTGGAGGTTGCAGTGAGTCGAGATCATGCCATTGCACTCCAGCCTGGGTGACAGAGTGAGATTCCATCTCAAAAAAAAGAAAAAAAGAAAAATGAGCTACAGTTGTATTTGTATTGTTGGACCAAATATTCTAACACTAGCTGCTAGTGCATTATGAGTGAGGTAGAATAAGTGTTAAGTGGGAAAGAAAATTTGAGTTAAGAATAATTTTTATAAATAAACATTCCATTAGTGAAGATTTTCTAGTTTTAATGATTTTTTTCTTCCTATATCCAAAGCGCTGGAATAATAGAGACAACCCCTATCTTCCCCTCATAAATTAATGGTGGTTTCCAGAGACAAAGCTTCCTCATCTTTTGTTCAAACCTTTAGTGATTTGTGTGGAAGAAATTTCGTCACAGAGACAAAGATCCTGACTCCTGGAAAAAATATTTTTTATTCAGCTCCAACTGCATAAACTCCAGATGCCATAGACTCATCTTAAATTCTCAATATGCAATTTCATGTTCATTGGTTGTCTTAGTTTGGGTTCCCCCAGAAGTAGATATAGAGACAAGAATTCAATTGCAAGTAATTTGTTTTGTTTTGTTTTGTTTTAAGAGACAATCCTAGACAGTACTGCTAGAGGTGGGAAAGTGAGACAGGGAGAAAAGAAAGTCAATAAAGGGTGTTTTATCAAGCAAGAGACTCCAGTGGGCAATTTGAGTTCAGTTCTGATGAGGAACTCTGAAAGACATTGCAGACCAACTCTGCAATTAAGAGTTAGTCCAGCCGGGTGTGGTGGTTCATACCTGTGATCTCAGCACTTTGAGAGGCTGAGGTGGGTGGATCACTTGAGGTCAGGAGTTCAAGACCAGCCTAGCCATGATGGTGAAACCCCATCTCTACTAAAAATACCAAAAAAAAAAAAAAAAAAAA
>NW_016812360.1:562874-571392 GCF_001698545.2 Rhinopithecus bieti | reverse complement strand
AAAAAAAAAAAAAAAAAAAAAAAAAAAAAAAAAGCCAGTCATCGTGGTTCATGCCTGTAATCCCAACTACTCGGGAATCACCAGAACCCAGCAGGCAGAGGCTGCAGTGAAGTGAGATTACACCAATGCACTTCAGCCTGGGCGACAGAGTACGAGCCTGTCAAAAAAAAAAAAAAGAGTTAGTCCAATTAAGGGATAAGGAAACCCATCGTTGATGAAGGTAGCTTCTGAACCCATTGGCTCTCTGGCACTACCAGCTTGCCCTGGGGGCAAGCTAAGCACACACCTACAGCCATAAATAAAGGTTTTGAAGCAGGGAATTGCAGCATTTGCAATATCTGCAGGTGTTTACCTTTGTCATTTAGAGGCGAGCAATGAGAGAATATGGGTAGGGTACCAACAGCATCTTCTACAGTAGCTTTTTATTTATGTACACATGCATGTATGAATTTTTTCATTCTGAATTTGATCAATATTTTCTAAAATGTGTAATATGATAGGCTATCAGCTTTGACAGGTAGAAGCCTTAAGCTATATCCTTCCTTATTTTTATTCTTTACATGCTATAAAGGACCATATTAGCCCATTTACAGAATATCCTTAATCTAGAGGATGATGTGGCTTTATTTATAGTAATTTAGAACTTGAATTGTTCGGCTCAGGTATTCCATAGATTATTCAATTCTGAAAGGGTTACAGAAACTTCCTTTCCCCAAATGCCTTGCACACTCCTACCTTCACATCTGTAATGTCACAAGAGCATTTCTTCTGTCTGCAATTTTAATGGAGGAACCATTAGCACAAAGGCTTTAAATGCACGTGGGAGCAATACTGTGGGAAGTTTCACTGCTGGCATAAGTTGTATGGACTTTATTCACACAATGAGTCACTGAGAACTCACCCACTGGAAGTTTTTAAGAAAGAATCAAAGCAGTGCTTTAGATTGATTGAAACAGTAGCTGTGTGCAGCCTACATAGAATAGGTAAGGAAAGGAAGCAGGAAGCGTGACTTGGAATTTATTTCAGTAGTTTAGACAAGGGGATCGAGGCCTCATTTAAGAAGGGATAGACACAGCTGTGTCTACAAACAATACAAAAATTAGCTGGGCATGATGGCACATGCCTGTACTCTCAACTACTCAGAAAGCTGAGGTGGAAGGATCACTGTAGCCCAGAAGGTTGAGGCTGCAGCGAGCTGTGTTCAGGTCACTGCACTCCAGCCTTGGTGACAGAGCAAGGCCTTGTCTCAAAAACAAAAACAGAAACAACAAAAAAAGAAGGGGCTGGGCACGGTGGCTCACACCTGTAATCTCAGCACTTTGGGTGGCTGAAGAAGGTGAATCACTGGACGTCAGGAGTTCAAGACCAGTCTGGTCAATATGGTGAAACCCCGTCTCTACTAAAAATACAAAAATTAGCCAAACGTGGTGGCGGGCAACTGCAATTCCAGCTACTTAGGAGGCTGAGGCAGGAGAATCACTTGGACCTGGGAGGCAAAGATTGCACTGCACTCCAGCCTGGGCAACACAGCAACACTCTGTCTCAGAAAAAAAAAAAGGAGGATAGACAAAAGAGCCAGAAGAATTCACAGGGTTTAGTGATTAAATATGGTTTCAAGTCTGATTGATTCAGAGAATTGAAAGAATTTAAGAAAATGTAAAGGAGGAAGAAAATTGGAAGTCAAAAGGAAGAGATGGTTTGGAGAGGGGACATTTTACTTTGGGGAAAGCATCCAACATATAACTGAAAATGTAGGTCTCTTTGGGAAGAGATAGGCTTCACATATGTCTCTTGGAGGGGTACATGGGTGGAGCCGCTAGCATGGAGGTACATAACTAAAATCATGGACTTTGGCGAATCTTCTAGAGATTGAACATAATGAACCATAAAATCACAAGAAATGCCTCTGTTCAGGGAGTAGAAAGAAAAAAAAATGCCAAAAAGGAGAGGTTACAGAGAAAGAAGAAAAACCAAAACAATGCAACATCAAGCCAAGTCAGGAGAATTTCAAGATGAAGAGCCCAGTCAACAGTTACTCCCAGTAAATGCCCAGCCTTGGATTTGCAAAGCACAGTGCATTGTATATTAAATGTCCTGAAAGTTCTGTAACAAGTAAAACTTTTTTAACTTTTTCAACCCAGAATTTCTCAAGTTCATGTGAACCCCTGGACTTTTATTTCTAACAAACCCCAAAACTGGTATATGGGCATGCTTCGGCAAATAAATGGTGTCTAAGCCAAAGCTAAGTCAGTAGAGGGGTAAAGCAGATTTCTGCCAGACTGGGTAAGGGTCAGTAAGGGCACAGCTCTCTCCTCACCTCCTGTGACAGCAGCTCTTCCCCATTTGCCCTCACCTCCCTTGGCAGCTCCTCAAACACTGTTAACATCCCCAAACCCTAATGAAACTATTAGGCCACCGATTATATCAGGAAGCGATTCTGGTCCACCACAGGGAGATATTTGAAAACATTTTAACAAAGCTATTTCGTTTACTGGTCATTTCATTTTGCTCTGAATTGTTCCAATAGATTTAGCTGACTCTAGGGGTTTCAGAGGAACAAACTCACTGGGGAAAAGTAAAAGCCTCCTTTTTCCTCCTCTCTTGTGATGAGGCTGATAAGGTCAGAATTGAACCTGCGGGGAGCTGGAGTGAAGAAGCAAGAGCATCCCCTAGTGGCAGACTGCTCCAGGCCCTAGAGTCAGGGAACACAATTAAGCTCTGGAGTTAAACCACTCAGGAGGGAGTGAAGCACAGTGAATCTTCCGAGGCTCCCAGGCAAGTGCTTGTTAAGCTAATAAGTACTCCAGGTGGTATTGCTTTCTCCATTTAAAGTGTCACACTGTGAACAGTTTGAGAATGAAAAATGGCTGCCAAGCAATGCCTTATTCAAAGGAAGATTTCAGTAAAATGATGATTATTAAATGCTTTATCATTACACATAATAAGTTGCTGTCTGTCTCTGCTGGAAGCACTGCATTAAATGCTGTGATTTGTGCATTAATTTAAAGTGAGGCTACTAGGTTAATACTCTGTTGGTATCCAGTTCTTCCTAAGAAAGTTGTTTAACGTTTAAATAGATTAGGAAATACAAGGTTTCACACTTCCCTTCTGGACAGACTTCCGGACAGGTGCCATTGTGCTTTTCCACACTGGGCAAGCCTTTGCCCTGGTGACCCTGATGGCTGCAGATGGCAAGAATCAAATTACAATCACGAGGAGATAAGAAGTTTTGTCATTATGGTTTTTAATAGCGACAGGCATTTGCTAAATTTAGAAGAAAGCCCGGATTTGTTTGAGTTTCTGAATGGCATCTGGGTTTTTCAGTTATTGCAATGCACATTGTAGCAGTAGCCTGCAAGTACAAGATACATTTCATTTGGCTTAAATTTGAATTAAGTCAAAGAGCTCTGAGAAGGAAGACATAAAATACAAAGATTTCAGTGGTTCTGTAACTGGCTTAAGTAAAGTCCTGTGGAGGAAGGGTGAAAAAAGACAAGGTCATTTATTTGATCTACACTTCAAACTTGTGGTGCCTAAATAGAAAGTTGTTTTTGTTTTCAGACCAAGAGCTCAGCATACAATAGACGTAAAATAAAAATCAATTACTCAGAAAATGTCAGGCCACCCCATAGTTTTAAGCTTTAACTCTTTAAATGATCTTTAAACAGATATGTTTTAATATCAGATTCATCACTAAATATTCCACAGGCCAAGAAAGAATAAATAATGTGGTTTAAAAAAGTAAAATCCTAGGCGGGTGGATCACAAGGTCAGGAGTTCGAGACCATCCTGGCCAACATGGCGAAACCCCATCTCTACTAAAAATACAAAAATTAGCCAAGTGTGGTGGCACATGCCTGTAATCCCAGATACTCAGGAGGCTGAGGCAGGAGAACCGCTTGAACCCTGGAGATGGAGGTTGCAGTGAGTCAAAATCGTACCACTGCACTCCAGCCTGGGTGACAGAGAGGGACTCCGTCTCAAAAAAAAAAGTAAAATCCTGAATTGTGCAACCTCTTAAAATGTTTGTGAAAAAATCTTAGTAACCAGAGAAGAATAGTCATGAATATCTAACTAGAAACTTCTTAGGAGGAAAATTTTTCTAAAAGCAAAGAGTACTAATTTATATTTCCTTTGTTTGTTTTTTATTATTTTTTTTTTATTTTTTTGAGACAGGGTCTCACTCTGTCACCCAGGCTGGAGTGCAGTGGTGTGACCACAGCTCACTGCAGCCTCAACCTGCTGAGTTCAGGTGATCCTCCCACCTTAGCCGCCTCTTGAGTAGCAGGGACCACAGGCACATGCTACCATGTTCAGCTAATTTTTGTATGTTTTGTAGAGCTAGGGTTTCATCATGTTGCCCAGGTTGGTCTCACACTGCTGAATTGAAGTGAACCTCTTGCCTTGGCCTTCCAAAGTACTGTGGGCCTCTAATTTGTGTTTCACTTATACAAATACGTGCTTTGAAAACAGATAATCCGGTTTCAAATCTTGGGCAGGTTTGTTAATCTCTCTGACGTTCTGTTTTCTTGTCTGAAAGGTGGAAATCATATTATCTAACCCCTAGGGTTATTATATTAAATGAGATAGTCCAAATACAACAATTAGCATCATGCCCAGAATATAGTAAGCTTAGTCCAATAAATATGAACTAGTATGCAAATTATTATAAACAATCCAGCTGGGCACAGTGGCTTGCTCCTATAATCCCAGCATTTTAGGAGGCCAAGGCAGCAGGATTGCTTGAGGCCAGGAATTCAAGACCACCCTGAGCAACATGGCAAGACCCCACATCTACAAGAAAATTTAAAAAATTATCCATGCATGGTGGTTGCATGCCTCTGGTCCCAGCTACTCAGGAGGCTGAGGTGGGAGGGTCACATGAGCCCAAGAGGTTGAGGCATCAGTAAGCCATGATCGTACCACTGCATTCCAGCCTAGGCAACAAAGTGAGAACATGGCCCAAAAAAAAAAAAAAAAAAAAATGCCGCGGGGCGGCGGTGTCTCAAGCCCTGTAATCCCACGCACTTTGGGAAGGCCGAGACGGTGGATCAGCGAGGTCAGGAGAATCGAGACGCGGTATCCTGGCTAAAACCCGTGAAACCCCGTCCTCTACTAAAAATGACAAATAACTAGCCAGCGCGAGGTGCGGAGCGCGTCGTTTTTTTTTTTTCCGGGCGTGGGGGTGCATGCTTGTAATTCTAGCTACTCGGGAGGCTGAGGCAGGAGAATGGCGTGAACCCAGGAGGCGGAGCTTGCAGTGAGCTGGGATCTGACCACTGCACTCCAGCCTGGGCGATAGAGCAATACTCCGTCTCAAAAAAAAAAAAAAAAAAAAAAAATGGGCTGGGCGCAGTGGCCCACACCTGTAAAACTCTCACCACTTTGCGAGGCCAAGGTGGGTGGATCACCTGAGGTCAGGAGCTCGAGACCAGCCTAACCAACATAGTAAAACCCTGTCTCTACTAAAAATACAAATATAAGTTGGGCATGGTGGCGTGCATCGTAGTCCCAGCTACTTGAGAGGCTGAGGCAGTAGAATCGCTTGAACCTGGGAGGTGGAGGTTGCAGTGAGCTGAGATTGCACCACTGCACTTCAGCCTGGGTGACAGAGTGAGACTCCACCTCAAAAAAATAAAAAATTTTTAAAAAGTGAAACAATCCAAATAGTCATCAATGATGCATTGGTTAAATAATGTATAGCATGTACACACTGTCTTTTTTTTTTTTTTTTTTTTTTAGTGAGACTTGCTTTGTTGCCGAGATCGGAGTGCAGTGGCACCATCTTGGCTCACTGTAACCTCCACTCCAGGTTCATGCTATTCTTATGCCTCAGCCTCCTGAGTAGTTGGGACTATAGGCGTGTGCCACCATGCCCGGCTAATTTTTTTTGTATTTTTAGTAGAGACAAGGTTTCACCATGTCGCCCAGGCTGGTCTTGTACTCCTGAGCTCAGGCAATCCACCTGCCTTGGCCTCCCAAACTGCTAGGATTACAAGCGTGAGCCAGTGCGCCCAACCACAGCATGTACAAGTATTAAATGGAATATTTTTCAGCTAAAAAAATGGAAGAAACACTCTATGCACTGACATGAAAAGATCTACAAAATATAGAGGTGAAAAAAAAGGTACAGAACAGTATGGTATTTTGGGGTTAAAAGAAGGGAGGAGAATAAGCGTATATATTCTATTTGTATTTGCATGGAAAAACTCTCATAGGATACACAAAGAAACTAATAAAAATTCTTATCTGAGGATTAATGTGGGAAGGAAACTAGGTGAAGAGATGAAAACAGAATGAATAGAAAAAGAGATGGGACTAAGACTTCTACTTTACACTATTTTATAGTTCTAATACATTAATGAATGTATTTCTGATTTTTTAAAAATAGAATTATTTAATTTTATTTTGTTAGCTTTTATTATTTTATAATTCAAAGTATAAAAGAATAAGCATCATGGCTGGATGTGGTAGCTCACGCCTGTAATCCCAGCACTTTGGGAGGCCAAGGCAAGTGGATCATTTGAGGTCAGGAGTTTGAGACTAGCCCGGCCAACATGGTGAAACCCCATTTCCACTAAAAGTACAAAAAAAAAAAAAATTAGCCAGGCATGGTGGTGCACACCTTTAGTCCCAGCTACTTGGGAAGCTGAGGCAGGAGAATCGCTTAAACCCAGGAGGTGGAGGTTGCAGTGAGACGAGATCACATCACTGCACTCCACCCTGAGCGACAGAGTGAGACTCCACCTCAAAAAAAAAAAAAAGAGTAAGCATCCTAATATATTCTTTGTCCTTTGATTGTTTGTTTACTTGTTTGTTCATTTGTTTATTTGAATGAATCATGGGATACTGTAGGGATACACATAGCACTAAAAGAAACAGCAATCTTACTAAAATGCTTCATGGTCACTGGGACCAAAAGGATGGTCTGGAAGGTAGATGTAGTGATTTATATATCTTTACTTTAGTGTACCACCAGTCTATTTCTTTGATATTTATGTGACCAAGCTTCCAAATGCAAGCTCTCAAAGTGAGCATATGAGTAAACATCACTGCTCCTATGTAATTAAATATACATGAAATTTAATAAATTACCCAGACTCACAAAGAAATTGGTTCTATTCTCTTCTTGCTCCTTTTCATCTACTGATGTGGGCCTGTTTCTGGAAAGAAACTATGGCTTGCCAAAAAAGGCATCAAACAAATCTTGTCTCAAATTTAGAGTTCACAATCTGCTATCTGTATTATCCTTATAAGCCTCAATTTTCTTGCATAAAAAAGGATAATGAAACTTTATAGGATTGATGAGATTCAAGATATATAAAAAACATACTACATCATCCTGAGCACATATAGGCTCCACATTCATGAACAACAAATGAGTTTCTTTTAAATATGCACAAGTAAATGTGAGCCAAAGACAAAATTTTATCAAAACAGTTTTTTTTTTTTATTATACATTAAGTTCTAGGGTACACGTGCACAACGTTCAGGTTTGATACATAGGTATACATGTTCCATGTTGGTTTGCTGCACCCATCAACTCATCATTTACATTAGGTATTTCTCCTAATGCTATCCCTTCTCCAGCCCCTACCCCCCAACAGGCCCTGGTGTGTGATGTTCCCTGCCCTGTGTCCAAGTGATCTCCTTGTTCAATTCCCACCTATTAGTGAGAACATATGGTGTTTGGTTTTCTGTCCTTGTGATAGTTTGCTGAGAATGATGGTTTCTAGCTTCATCCATGTCCCTGCAAAGGACAAGAACTCATCCATTTTTATGACTGCATAGCATTCCATGGTGTATATGTGCTACATTTTCTTAATCCAGTCTATCATTGATGAACATTTGGGTTGCTTCCAAGTTTTTTCTGTTAAGAATAGTGCTGCAATAAACATACATGTGCATGTGTCTTTACGGTAGCATGATTTATAATCCTTTGGGTATATGCCTAGTAATGGGATTGCTGGGCCAAATGATAATTCTAGTTCTAGATCCTTGAGGAATTGCCACACTGTCTTCCACAATGGTTGAACTAATATACACCCCTACCAATAGTGTAAAAGTGTTCCTATTTCTCCACATCCTCTCCAACTTCTGTTGTTTCCTGACTTTAATGATTGCCATTCTAACTGGGGTGAGATGGTATCTCATCGTGGTTTTGATTTGCATTTCTCTGATGGCCAGTGATAATGAGCATTTTTTCATGTGTCTGTTGGCTGCATAAATGTCTTTTTTTGAGAAGTGTCTGTTCAAATCCTTTGCCCACTTTTTGATGGGGTTGTTTGTTTTTTTCTCTTAAATTTGTTTGAGTTCTTTCTAGGTTCTGGATATTAGCCCTTTATCAGCTGGGTAGATTGCAAAAATTTTCTCCCATTCTGTAGGTTGTCTGTTCACTCTGATGGTAGTTTTCTTTTGCTGTGCAGAAGTTCTTTAGTTTAATTAGATCCCATTTGTCTATTTTGTATTTGTTGCCATTGCTTTTGGTGTTTTAGTCATGAGGTCCTTGCCTATGCCT
>NW_016812360.1:558110-560511 GCF_001698545.2 Rhinopithecus bieti | reverse complement strand
AGGAGTATCTTTGTGGTGTTCTCTGTATTTCCTGAATTTGAATGTTGGCCTGCCTTGCTAGGTTGGGGAAGTTCTCCTGGATGATATCCTGAAGAGTGTTTTCCAACTTGGTTCCATTCTCCCCATCACTTTCAGGTACACCAATTAAATGTAGATTTGGTCTTTTCACATAGTCCCATATTTCTTGGAGGCTTAGTTCACTTATTTTTACTCTTTCTTCTCTAACCTTGTCTTCTCACTTTATTTCATTAATTTGGTCTTCAATCACTGATACCCTTTCTTCCACTTGATCGAATTGGCTATTGAAGCTTATGCATGTGTCACAAAGTTCTCATGCCATGGTTTTCAGCTCCATCACTTTATTTAAGGTCTTCTCTACACTATTTAATCTAGTTAGCCATTTGTCTAACCTTTTTTCAAGGTTTTTATTTTCCTTGCGATGGGTTCGAACATCATCCTTTAGCTCGGAGAAGTTTGTTATTACCAACCTTCTGAAGCCTACTTCTGTCAACTCATCAAAGTCATTCTCCATCCAGCTTTGTTTCATTGCTGGTGAGGAGCTGTGATCCTCTGGAGGAGAAGAGGTGTTCTGATTTTTAGAATTTTTCAGCTTTTCTCCCCATCTTTGTGGTTTTATCTACCTTTGGTCTTTGATGTTGGTGACCTACAGATGGGATTTTGGTGTAGATGACCTTTTTGTTGATTTTGATGCTATTCCTTCCTGTTTGTTAGTTTTCCTTCTAACATTCAGGTCCCTCAGCTGCAGGTCTGTTGGAGTTTGCTGGAGGTCCACTCCAGATTCTGTTTGCCTGGGTAGCACCAGTGGAGGCAGCAAAACAGCAAATATTGCAGAACAGCAAATACTGCTGCCAGGTCCTTCCTCTGGTAGCTTCGTCCTAGAGGGGCAGCCGCCGATATGAGGTGTCTGTCAGCTCCTACTGGGAGGTGTCTCCCAGTTAGGCTACATGGGGGTCAGGGACTCACTTGAGGAGGCAGTCTGTCCGTTCTCAGAGCTCAAATGCTGTGCTGGGAGATCCACTGCTCTCTTCAGAACTGTCAGACAGGGACATTTGTCGGCAGAAGTTGTCTGCTGCCTTTTGTTCAGTTATGCCCTGCCCACAGAGGTAGAGTCTAGAAGCAGTAGGCCTTGTTGAACTGTGGTGGGCTCCACCCTGTTCAAGCTTCCTGGCCCCTTTGTTTACCTACCCAAGCCTCAGCAATGACAGATGCCCCTCCCCCAGCCAGGCTGCCACCTTACAGTTTGATCTCAGACTGCTGCACTAGCAGTGAGCAAGGCTCCATGGGCATGGGACTGGCTGAGCCAGGCACGGGAGAGAATCTCCTTGTCTGCCAGTTGCTAAGACCTTGGGAAAAGCACAGTATTTGGGCGGGAGTGTCCCATTTTTCCAGGTAGTCTGTCATGGTTTCCCTTGGCTAGGAAAGGGAAATCCCCCGACCGCTTGCACTTCCCAGGTGAGACAATGCCCCGCCCCACTTCAGCTCACCCTCCATATGCTGCACTTACTGTCAAAACAGTCCCAATGATATGAACCAGGTACCTCAGTTGGAAATGCAGAAATCACCCATCTTCTGCATTGATCATGCTGGGAGCTGCAGACCAGAGCTGCTCCTCTTCAGCCATCTTCGCTCCTTCCGTCTCAAAACAGTTTATTAGTCAAACATAGTGGCTTATGCTTATAATGCCAGCATTTTGGGAAACCCAGACAGGAGGATAGGTTAAGGCCAGGAGTTTGAGACCAGCCTGCACAGCATAGTGAGACCTCATCTCTACAAAAAGTAAAAAAAAATAAAAAGTCAGATATAGTGGTGGTGCATGCCTATAGTCCTACTTACTTGGGAGCTGTGGTGGGAGGATAGCTTGAGCCCAGGAGTTTGAGGCTGCAGTGAACTATGATCATGCCACTGTACTCTAGCCTGGGTGACAGAGCAAGACTTTTGTCTCTGAAAAACAAACAAACAAACAAACAAAAAAAAAAAACGGTTTATCCAAAGATATGCCTTCAATAATACACATTTAAATCAACTAACAAACGCTTAGTCCAGGAGTCCAGAAAGAACTCAACTGTAATTATTACCAGGGTAATTGCCAACTACATGAAATTAGATTCATATGAGTTTGTGAAGATAGTCATTGTGTACTTAGGGCTATTTTTAAATTTACATGATCCAAAATGAGAGTGCAGCAGCCTGTTAAAGTATCAAAACTCTTTTCTTTGGATTGAAGATTACATCAACTAGCATTGTGATAGTGATAGTATGGCTCACATTAATCAGAAGGTCCAGTTAACACTTGCATATACTATAACTTTGATTAAGCAAAAGATGAAACAAATTATGTTAATAAATGCTTTATTATCAAAAAAAAAAAAAAAAAAAAAAA
>NW_016812360.1:532048-558027 GCF_001698545.2 Rhinopithecus bieti | reverse complement strand
AAAAAAAAAAAAAAAAAAAAAAAAAAAAGTCTCTCAAAACATGTAGCCCAATACAGGATGAAGAAGAGGCTACCTCATTTGTGAATAAGTCAGGAAGAAGGTTTTAAAATAGTGGTGTAGAAGTAAACTGGCTTCACTACTCCCCACAGAAAACCTAAAACAAATGTACAGCACTAAGATTTTCACCAGCAACAACCCAGAACTTAAATATGAGAATGAGACAGATCCTGGGGCTACAGAGAAATGAAAAAAAAAGAAAATCTGAGCAGGTCGTAGGAGATGATTCTTTCTCATCTGCAAGGCCCACCCCATTCTGCCCAACAACAAGTGCATAAAACATCTTCCCCAAAGCATGGTTTCTACACTAGAAAAACTGAGATGGAAGTGGGTAACCAGCTTTTCCAACATCTTGGATTTTCTGGGAGGAGACTTGTCCTTGCCTTAACCCATGAGAAGCATTGTAGCTCTCCAAAGGGAGAAATATACCGAAGGATGGGCAGCAACAAAAAGTAGAGGCAAGACTAGCATCCCCAGCCCTGGAAACTCTGCTCTATGACTTGGCCAAAGGAAATGCCAAATTAGAGTGGGTATTCAGCAGCACCACACTGTAGGAAGTATGCTTCATAGGTCCCCTTGGGCACACCCCTAGTAAGCTTACCCACATGGCCAAGACAGTTCCTTTGGGATAGGTAACACTTCAGTCATTTTCTAGAGCCAAGGAGAACCTGGCCTTAAGGTGCCACCTAAAGCTGAAAAAAGGCAATGACCTAGTAGTAACTTTGCTACTAAGAAATACATCCAATAAAAACCAAAACCAGCCAGAGAGAGCACACTGGAATAAATAAATTATTCAATGCAAAGACATAAATGTATACCCATGAGAAACAACAGTAAACAGGGAACGACAACCATCCCTGAAAGGACAAAGCAAAAATTCAGTGATTGACCCTAATGAAATGGCAATTTGTGAGCTCCCTGACCAAGAATTCAACAACACTTTTAAGGAAACTCAGTGATCTCCAAAATAATACAGAAAAGCAATTCAGAAATTTATCAGAGAAATTTAACCAAGATACCGAAGTAATGAAAAAAATCCAACAGAAATCTTGGAACTGAGAAATACATTTGTTGAACTGAAGAACTCATTAAAGACTTTCAAGAGCTGAATGGATTAAGCAGAGGAAAAAAAAAAACTAATGAGCTCAAAGACCAGCTGTTTGAAAATACACAGTCAGAGAAGAAAAAGAAAAAAGTACAAAAAGGAAAAAAGACCACCTACAAGACACAGGTAATTACCTTAAATGAACAAATTCAGAGCTCAACAAGAGTGAGGGGTAGAAATCTTATTCAAAGAAATAATAACAGAAAACTTTCCAAAACGTGAGGAAGATAGAAATATCCAGGCACAAGAAGATCTGAGAACATCAAACAGATTCAGCTCAAACAAGACTATCCCAAGGCATGTAACAATCAAACTCTCAGCCACATACAGTGGCTCATGCCTATAATCCCAGCACTTTGGGAGGCCAAGGTGGGCAGATCACTTGAGGCCAGGGGTTCAAAACCACCCTGAGAAACATGGTGAAACCCCATCTCTACTAAAAATACAAAAATTAGCTGGGCATGCTGGCATATGCCTGTAATCCCAGCTACTTGGGAGGCTGAGATATGAGAATTTATTGAACCCAGGAGGTGGATGTTGCACTGAGTCAAGATCATACCACTGCACTGGGTGACAGCGTGAGATCCCATCTCAATAATAATAATAGTAATTTACTGCTAAAAAATGCTACTGAAGTGAATATGTGCCATTGGAAAATCGGTACTGATAGATTTGCTTAACACAGAGTTTAGCACAAACCTTCAATTTATTTTTTTTAAAATGCAATATCTGCAAAGCACAATAAAGCAAAGCACAATAAAATGAAATACGCTTGCATTTTCTCTCATTCTGGGGCTCTTTTTTCACTTTCTAAAGAGAAAAGTTTTAATACACTTTTGACGGACTGAAGTTTTAATTTTGATAAAGTTCAATTTATCTAATTTGTCTGTGGGTGCTTATGCTTTTGTTGTCGTATCTAAGAATGTATTGACAAATCAAAGGTCATGAAGATTTAATCCTTTTTCTTCCAGAGAGTTTTATAGCTCTTTTCCGGTCTTTCATCCATTTTGAGTTCATTTTGCATAAGTTGTGAGATAGGGGGTCCAACTTCTTTCTTTTGCATGTGGATCTCCAGTTATCCCAGCACCATCTATTGAAAAGACTTTTATTTACCCATTCAATATTCTTGGCACCTTTATCAAAAATCGATTGACTATAAGAATATGGGTTTACAAACACTGCATGTTCTCACTCATAGGTGGGAACTGAACAATGAGATCACTTGGACTCGGGAAGGGGAACATCACACACCGGGGCCTATCACGGGGAGGGGGTAGGGGGGAGGGATTGCATTGGGAGTTATACCTGATGTAAATGACGAATTGATGGGTGCTGACAAGTTGATGGGTGCAGCACACCAACATGGCACAAGTATACATATGTAACAAACCTACACGTTATGCACATGTACCCTAGAACTTAAAGCATAATAAATAAATAAATAAAAAAATAAATAAATAAAAAAATATGGGTTTATTCCTAGACCCTTAATTTTATTCCATTTATCTAAATGTCTATCCTTATGCTAGTACCACACTATTTCAATTACTTCAATTATGTAATAAAGTTTGAAATCAAGAAGTATGAATCATCTAACTCATGCTTCTTTTTAAAGTTTGTTCTGGCTATTTAGGGTTACTTACAATTCCATGTAAATTTTAGGATCAGTAATTTCATTTCTGCAACAAACACCATTTTGATTTTGATAGGAATTGCATTGAATCTTTAGGTTGCATTGGGTAGTATTACCATTCTAACAATATTAAGTCTTTCAATCCATTAACATGACATGTCTTTTTATTTATTTAAGACTTCTTTAATTTCTTTCAGCAACGTTTTAAAATTTGTAATGTATAAATTTTGAGATGTTTGGTTAAATTTATTCCCAAACATTTTATTCTATTCTGTTGTATGCTATTATAGATGGAATTTAAATTTTTTTCTGGCCAGGCACAGTGGCTCATGCCTGTAATCCCAGCACTTTGAGAGGCCGAGACAGGCAAATCACTTGAGGTCAGGAGTTTGAGACCAGCCTGGCCAACATGGTGAAACCCCATCTCCACTAAAAAAACAAAAATTAGCCAGATGTGGTGGCAGATGCCTGTAATCCCAGCTACTCAGGAGACTGAGGCACGAGAATTGCTTGAGCCCAGGAGGTGGAAGTTGCAGTAAGCCGAGATTGCAACACTGCATTCCAGCCTGGGCAACAGAGGGAAACTTCATCAGATTGTTAATTAATAGTGTACAGAAATAAAGCTGATTTTTGTATGTGGACATTGTATCCCACAACCTAGATGAACTGGTTTGTTAGATGTAGTAGTATTTTGTGTGTGAATTCCTTATAATTTTATATTTAAAACCATGTTATCTGCAAGTAGAAATAATTTTACTTCTTCCTCTCCAATCTGGATCTCTCTCTCTCTCTCTCTCTCTCTCTCTCTCTCTGTCTCTCTCTTTCTCTCTGCCCTAATAACCTTGTTTAGAAACTACAGTACAATATTATATCGATAAAAATTGAAAAAGGACATCTTTGTCTTGTTCATCATCTTAGAAGGAAAGCTTTAAGTTCTTCACCATTAAGTATAATTTTAGATATGAGTTATTCATAGACATGCTTTATAATGTTGAGAAAGTTCCCTTCTATTTCTATTTTGTTGAATGTTTGTGTCATGAAAGGCTGTTGGATTTTGTCAAACTTTTGTATGCATCTATTCAGATATCATGTGCTTTTTGTCCCTTATTCTCAATATGGTGCATTACATTGATTGGTGTTCATGTTGAAACAATATGACATTCCTAAAATAAATCCTCATTTGGCCATGGTGTATAATCCTTTTTATACACTGTTTCATTCCATTTGCTAGTATTTTGAGGAATGTTATGTCTATACTAATATGGAATATTGGTCTGTAGTTCTCTTTTCTTCCGATATATTCTTCTGCTTTTGGTTTCAAGGTAATATGGGCTTCGTAGAATGAGTTGGAATATGTTCTTTCCTCTTCTGTTTTTTGGAAGGGTTTGCAAAGGATTGGAAGGACTCCATTTCTGCCCATCTCTATCCTTCTCCCTATCTTCTCATTAGTAAACATTTGTGTTCATTTTGGAGCACGCTTTCAGTGTTCCTTTCGTACAAATATAAGAAAATACAAGGCCAGGCGCAGTAGCTCATGCCTGTAATACCAGCACTTCGGGACGCCGAGGTGGGCAGATCATGAGGTCAGGAGTTCGCAACCAGCTCAACCAACATGGTGAAACCCTGTCTCTATTAAAAATACAAAATTAGTTGGGCATGGTGGCGCATGCCTATAATCTCAGTTACTCAGGAGGCCGAGGCAGGAGAATCACTTGAACCTGGGAGACAGAGGTTGCAGTGAGACAAGATTGCACCATTGCACTCCAGCGTGTGCAACAAGAGCAAAACTCCGTCTAAAAAAGAAAAGAAAAGAAAAAAATACAAATATATGCTTTTATTTCTCCTCTTACACATAATTTGTATATGCAAACTCCCTGTATGTATGTCTTTGTGTTTGTGTGTGTGTGTGTGTGTGTGTGAGAGAGAGAGAGAGAGAGAGAGTTTGAAGTTATGAGAAGAGAAGAAAAGCATGAAACAGCCATAAGTTTTTCAGTCTAAGCATCCTTAGATTCTTTCAGTCTAACCTACTCCCGTTAATTATCCTCATTCCACCCCCTCATTTATCTCTACCATGCTAACTAACATGTCAAAACGCAGTATGTCTAAATCACAACCCTATTTAAATACAGTCCACCTGTTTGCTGACTCTGTGATTGGTCTTACTCTAAATTCGTGATTATGAACTTCAAGTGGACCTTCAAGTGGCAATCACACCACTTTGCCTAGTCCACCGAGCCATTCACTATGATTATTTCACACTTTCTTCTCTAAACCTGTTCCCATAAGCTCACTTTCTGGTAATAATCTTTTTGCCTACTTCATTAAGCAAAACAAACTGAAAAATCTTGCACCTGCTCCCACTGAATCAATGCACCCTGCCTTTCTTCCTGTTACAGTGAATTACTTCTCTATGTTCCTAACTCAGTAGCTAGAAATTCTGTCTCATATGTCTCCTTGAGAGGCCCTGAATGGAAGGAAGATGAGTCTGGACTCAAACTGCATCTTTTCCATCTTCAGAATTCCTGGGGTACTTATCAGTGCAAAAAGATCAAATTGACCCTCTATTCACCCTAAGTCCCTTCAGCAAGAATACACAAAATATGACACTGCCTGTAACTGAAGTTGGGTTTCTTAAGCATTTTATATTTCATCTGAGAGCAACCTTCAAATAATCATGAGAGGAATGCCACTGATGAATTAAGCTCCTAGGCAATGAAAGGTGCAATTGAGCCTGATTATTCTGGGATACATTAAAGCAGTGTTTCCTCATGAGTTATTGGTAACACAAGTTCATTGAAAAGACTTACCTGTGACCCAGGCTCTGTCCTCTGCCCTCCCTTTTTTTACTTCTCTTTCAACCAAAAAATTCTTCCATGTAAATTTTCGTGCACTTTCAGGCGTATTTTCCAGATACCCCTGACCTAACTATTCTCTTTCATGAGGTCTGGCATCATAGCCTCAACAATTTATTCTTTGCTTCAAACAATTCATCTCCAGTCTGGGCAACGTAAAAGTATTATACTAGAAAAGAGTACTAATCATGTGGAAGAAAAGAGAAAAGAGGGGTGTGTTCATCTGTTTTGCATTGCTATAAGGGAATACCTGAGGCTGAGTAATTTATTTAAGAAAAGAGGTTTATTTGGCTCATGCTTTTGCAAGCTGTACAAGAAGCATGGTGCCAGCATCTGCTCTTCTTCTGGTGAAGGCTTAGAAAACTTTTACTCATGGGGGAAGTCAAGGGGAGCCAGTATGTCACATGGCAAGAGAGGGAGCAAGAGAGAGAGGTGAGGTGCCATGCTCTTTTGTTTAACAGCCAGTTCTCGTGTGAACTGACAGTGTGAAAACTCACTTATTACTACAGGAAGGGCACCAAGCCATTCATGAGGGATCAGCCCCCATGACCAAAATACCCGCTACTAGGCCCCCCACCTCCAACATTGGTGATCACATTTCAACCTGAGATTTGAAAGGGACAAACATCCAAATTATATCAGGGAATAAGGGAAAGACAGGAAAGCAATTAAGCAGTGTATTCGTCTTTCAGTCTCAGCTGTGAAGGCCAAGCAAGTAATGCCAACACCTCTGGCTCTCAAAATTTCCACTCTGACCTCACCTTCTCCTACAGTCCACTCTGCTGCCATGACTGAACTGGTCATCTACTTTGCAAAGGGTTTCTAGGCTGCAACATCACCACCACTGCTGTCTCCAAGACTCCAGTGGTTCAATTAACTGGGTTAAGCTGCTCTGTCAGATGCAATCGATTGCTACGAGCAAACAGATTGCTGCTGACTCCTGTCCAAAGGCACAAGGCAAGGCCAGGTATGGTGGCTCACGCTTGTAATCCCAAAACTTTAAGAGGCAGAAGCAGGAGGATTGGTTGAGCCCAGGAGTTAGAGACCAGCCTGGGCAACATAGGGAGAACCCACCTCTGCAAAAAAATTTTAAAAACTAGCCAGGCATGGTGGTATGTGCCTGTGGTCCCAAGTCTTAGAAGGCTTAGGCAAGAGGATGACTTGAGCCTGGAAGTTTGAGGCTGCAGTGATCCCTGATCATCGTGCCACTGCACTCCAGCCTGAGCAACAGAGTGAGACCTTGTCTAAAAAAAAAAAAAACAAGCCAGAAGGCCAGGCGCGGTGGCTCACGCCTGTAATCTCAGCACTTTGGGAGGCCGAGGCAGGCAGATCAACTGAAGTCAGGAGTTCAAGAACAGCCTGGCCAACATGGTGAAACCCTGTCTCTACTTAAAATACAAAAATTAGCCAGGTATGGTGGCAGGTGCCTGTAATCCCAGCTACTCGGTAGGCTGCAGTGAGTCAAGATCATGCCATTGCACCCCATCCTGGGCAACAAGAGCGAGACTTTGTCTAAAAAAAAAAAAAAAAAAAAAAAAAAAAAAACCTTAAAAACTTGGCTGGGCATGGTAGCTCACACCTGTAATCCCAGCACTTTGAGAGACCAAGGTGGGTGGATGACCTGAGGTCAGGAGTTCGAGATCAGCAACAAGGTAAAACCCCATGTGCTAAAAATACAGAATTAGCTGGGCATGGTGGCACACGTCTGTAATCCCAGCTACTCAAGAGGCTGAGGCAGGAGAAGCACTTGAACCCAGGAGGCAGAGGTTGCAGTGAGCCAAGATCGCGCCACTGCACTCCAGCCTGGCCAACAACAGTGAAACTCCATCTCAAAAAATAAAAGTAAAAAAGAACTTGATAGAACAACAACCCCCCAAAAAATTTTTTTGATGGAGCCTTGCTCTGTCACCCAGGTTGGAGTGCAATGGTACAATGTCGGCTCACTGCAGCCTCCATCTCCTGGGTCCAAGTGATCCTCCCACCTCAGCCTCCCAAGTAGCTGGGATTACAGGCACCCACCACCACACTGAGCTAATCTTTGTATTGTTAGTAAAAATGGGGTTTCACCATGTTGACCAGGCTGGTCTTGAACTCCTGACCTCAAGTGATCCACCCACCTCAGCATCCCAGAGTGCTGGAATTACATGAGTGAGCCACCACACCAGGCCAAAAATTTTTTTTAGTAATAAAGAAATAACTAAAACAGAGGCATAATGCATTGTGTACTCCATCCAAGTGCCGAGGAGGTTTCATCCACCACTACAACTTGAAAAGCACTACTCTAAAGCACACAAAGTTTGCAAAATAGCAGACCTAGAATAGGTCAATAATGTCACAGTCAAAAAGATGAAAAAAGAAACAGGAAAATGTTATGTTTTCTCAATCTAGTTGTTAAATGTTTACTGAGCACCTAATGTGGGCAAGGCTCTTGTCCAGGCCTCAGGAATATAGCAGTGAACAGAACAGACAAAGCTCCTGCTCTCCTGGGACTTACACTGCATATTCGTGTGAAAACATGAAAATGCCCTTCAGGATTTTCAGTGAAAGGGCTGAGTGGAAAAGATTCTTGTCAGTAGAAAAAGACACAGCAACGTATTTTATTGTGGCAACTATTCACAATACGCAATAGAACTTGAACAACCCAATGCCTCGTGACAGACTGGTTAAGAAAATTGGGCACATAATACACCATGGAATACTATGCAGGCCATAAAAAAAGGATGAGTTTGAATCCCTTTGTAGAGACATGGACGCACTGGAAACCATCCATTCTCATAGCAAACTATCACAAGAACAGAAACCAAACACCGAGCATGTTCTCACTCATAGGTCGGAACTGAACAATGAGATCACTTGGACCAGGAAGGGGAACAGTCACACATCGGGCCTATCATGGGGAGGGTGGAGGGGGAGGATTGCCAATTGGGATTATACCTGATGTAAATGACGAGTGATGCGGTGCTGACGAGTGATGGGTGCAGCACACCAACATGGCAACAGTATACATTATGATACAAACCTGCACGTTAATCACATGTACCGATAGAACTTAAGAGTATAATAAAAAAAAAAAAGAAAGAAAAAGACCTACTCTTATTCTCTTTCAACATAATAAGAAGAAGAGGGCCAGGCATAGTGGCTCACGTCTGTAATCCCAGAACTTCGGGAGGCCAAGGTGGGTGGATCACCTGAGGTCATGAGTTCGAGACAAGCCTGGCTAACATGGTCAAACTCTGTCTCTACTAAAAATACAAAAATTAGCCAGGTGCGGTGGTGGGCACCTGTCATCTGAGCTACTAGGGAGGCTGAGGCAAGAGAATTGCTTGAATCCAGGAGGCAGAGGTTGCAGTGAGCCGAGATCATGCCACAGCATTCCAGCCTGAGCAACAGAGCAAGACTCTGTCTCAAAAAGAAGAAGGAGAAGAAGAAGGAGAAGGAGAAGGAGAAGGAGAAGGAGAAGGAGAAAAAGGAGAAGGAGAAGGATAATGGGAGAAAGGAAGAAGGAAGAAGAATCAACATTTACTCAGTACTTACTGTGTGCCAGACAGTGAGTTAAGTACTTCATATACATTACCAGACATTCTAATATAGGCATTTGCACTATTTTTTTCCCTTTTGACCAATTCTGGTATAATCGAAAAACCATTTCATATAAATTCAGAATATTTGGGCTTAAGTCCTGAGTTGACCACTCAGGCTGTGTGATCTTTAGCAACTCACTTAACCTCCCTTACTTTCAATTTTATCACATAGGAATATTACCTTTACAAGTCTTTCCAGAATCATAGAGAGGATCAAGTGACATTACCTGTTAAGCACTTATGACAACACTTGGCATGTAGAAAATACTCAATAAATTAGATCAGTCATCATTATCATAACTATTTAAAATTTTATTCATAAAGTAATGAATATAAGTGAAAAGATATTGTACAGTAGATTCAGACTCGTGGCATGCATTTCACAGAGCACTAAATTTTCTTTTGTTAGTTCACATTTTATTAAGTAGAAACTACACAGTACAACTTATACTCAAGTTATTTTATCTTATTTATTTTAGATCATACATTATAAAGCTAAGATTATATTTTACTGCCTCATGTTCCATTTTAAAATCTGAGTGCATCTCTCTTCTAGCAGCAGAAACCAAAATGCAGTTTTACTGCATAAATATCTGCTAGTAAGAAATATAAAATGGTACTTATTTTGTATAATATTTCACAGTTTCAGACCAATATTTAAAACAAATTACAATGCTCTTATAATATAAATTATTATTACCAGCATGCTTATACCATTTTTTAAGTCACTTGTTGTATTAGTCTGTTTTCATGCTGCTGATAAAGACATACCAAAGACTGGGAAGAAAATGAGGTTTAACTGGACTTACAATTCCACATGGCAGGAGATAAAAGGCACTTCTTCCATAGCTGCAACAAGAGAAAATGAGAAAAAAGCAAAAGCAGAAACCCCTGATAAAACCATCAGATCTTGTGAGACTTATTCACTATCACAAGAATAGCACAGGAAAGATTAACCCCTATGATTCAATTATCAACCCTGGGTCAATCCCACAACACATGGGAATTCTGGGAGATATAACTCAAGTTGAAATTTGGGTATGGACAGAGGCAAACCATATCGTTCCACCCCTGGCCCTCCAAATCTCATGTCCTCACATTTCAAAACCAATCACGCCTTTCCAACAGTTCCCCAAAGTCTTAACTCATTTCAGTATTAATCCAAAAGTCCACAGTCCAAAGTCTCATCTGAGACAAAGCAAGTCCCTTCTGCCTAGGGGCCTGTAAAGAAAGCTAACTACTTCCTAGATACAATGGGGTACAGGTATTGGGTAAATACAGCAGTTCCAAATGGGAGAAATTGGCCAAAACAATGAGGTTACAGGGCCCATGGAAGTCTGAAATCCAGAGGAGCAGTCAAATTTGAAAGCTCCAAAATGATCTCGTTTGACTCCAGGTCTCATATCTAGCTCACACTGATGCAAGAGGTGGGTTCCCATAGTCTTGGGCAGCTCTGCCCCTGTGGTTTTGCAGGATACAGCCTCCCTCCCAGCTGCTTTCATGGGCTGGCATTGAGTGTCTGTGGCTTTCCCAGTGCAAGCTATTGGTGGATCTAACATTCTGGGGTCTGGAGGATGGTGGCCCTCTTTTCATAGCTCTACTAGGCAGTGCCCCAGTAGAGACTCTGTGTGGGGTTTCAACCCTACATTTTCCTTCTGCACTACCCTAGCAGAGGTTCTCCATGAGGGCCCCACCCCTACAGAACACTTTTGCCTGGGCATCCAGGTGTTTCCATACATCTTCTGAAATCTAGGCAGAGGTTCCCAAACCTCAATTCTTGACTTCTGTGCACCCACAGGCTCAACACCACATGGAAGCTGCCTAGGCTTAGAACTTCCACCCTCTGAAGCCACAGCCCAAGCTGGACATTGACCCCTTTCAGCCACAGCTGGAGCAGCTGGGTCATAGGGCACCAACTCCCAAGGCTGCACACAGCATGAGGACCCTAGGCCTGCCCCACAAAACCACTTTTTCCTCCTGGGCCTCCAGGCCTGTGATGGGAGGGACTTCTGTGAAGGTCTCTAACAAGGCCTGGAGAAATTTTCCCCATGGTCTTGGGGATTAACATTAGGTTCCTTGTTACTTATGCAAATTTCTGTAGCTGGCCTGAATTTCTCCCCAGAGAATGGGTTTTCTTTTCTATCACAGAGTCTGCAAATTTTCCAAATTTTATGCTCTGGTTCCCTTATAAAACTGATNTTTATTTTAGATCATACATTATAAAGCTAAGATTATATTTTACTGCCTCATGTTCCATTTTTAAAAATCTGAGTGCATCTCTCTTCTAGCAGCAGAAACCAAAATGCAGTTTTTACTGCATAAATATCTGCTAGTAAGAAATATAAAAATGGTACTTATTTTGTATAATATTTCACAGTTTCAGACCAATATTTAAAACAAATTACAATGCTCTTATAATATAAATTATTATTACCAGCATGCTTATACCATTTTTTAAGTCACTTGTTGTATTAGTCTGTTTTCATGCTGCTGATAAAGACATACCAAAGACTGGGAAGAAAATGAGGTTTAACTGGACTTACAATTCCACATGGCAGGAGATAAAAGGCACTTCTTCCATAGCTGCAACAAGAGAAAATGAGAAAAAAGCAAAAGCAGAAACCCCTGATAAAACCATCAGATCTTGTGAGACTTATTCACTATCACAAGAATAGCACAGGAAAGATTAACCCCTATGATTCAATTATCAACCCTGGGTCAATCCCACAACACATGGGAATTCTGGGAGATATAACTCAAGTTGAAATTTGGGTATGGACAGAGGCAAACCATATCGTTCCACCCCTGGCCCTCCAAATCTCATGTCCTCACATTTCAAAACCAATCACGCCTTTCCAACAGTTCCCCAAAGTCTTAACTCATTTCAGTATTAATCCAAAAGTCCACAGTCCAAAGTCTCATCTGAGACAAAGCAAGTCCCTTCTGCCTAGGGGCCTGTAAAGAAAGCTAACTACTTCCTAGATACAATGGGGGTACAGGTATTGGGTAAATACAGCAGTTCCAAATGGGAGAAATTGGCCAAAACAATGAGGTTACAGGGCCCATGGAAGTCTGAAATCCAGAGGAGCAGTCAAATTTGAAAGCTCCAAAATGATCTCGTTTGACTCCAGGTCTCATATCTAGCTCACACTGATGCAAGAGGTGGGTTCCCATAGTCTTGGGCAGCTCTGCCCCTGTGGTTTTGCAGGATACAGCCTCCCTCCCAGCTGCTTTCATGGGCTGGCATTGAGTGTCTGTGGCTTTCCCAGTGCAAGCTATTGGTGGATCTAACATTCTGGGGTCTGGAGGATGGTGGCCCTCTTTTCATAGCTCTACTAGGCAGTGCCCCAGTAGAGACTCTGTGTGGGGGTTTCAACCCTACATTTTCCTTCTGCACTACCCTAGCAGAGGTTCTCCATGAGGGCCCCACCCCTACAGAACACTTTTGCCTGGGCATCCAGGTGTTTCCATACATCTTCTGAAATCTAGGCAGAGGTTCCCAAACCTCAATTCTTGACTTCTGTGCACCCACAGGCTCAACACCACATGGAAGCTGCCTAGGCTTAGAACTTCCACCCTCTGAAGCCACAGCCCAAGCTGGACATTGACCCCTTTCAGCCACAGCTGGAGCAGCTGGGTCATAGGGCACCAACTCCCAAGGCTGCACACAGCATGAGGACCCTAGGCCTGCCCCACAAAACCACTTTTCCTCCTGGGCCTCCAGGCCTGTGATGGGAGGGACTTCTGTGAAGGTCTCTAACAAGGCCTGGAGAAATTTTCCCCATGGTCTTGGGGATTAACATTAGGTTCCTTGTTACTTATGCAAATTTCTGTAGCTGGCCTGAATTTCTCCCCAGAGAATGGGTTTTTCTTTTCTATCACAGAGTCTGCAAATTTTCCAAATTTTTATGCTCTGGTTCCCTTATAAAACTGAATGCCTTGAACAACATCCAGGTCACCTCTTGAAAGCTTTGCTGCTTAGAAATTTCTTCCACCAGCTACCCTAAATTATCTCTTTCAAGTTCAAAGTTGCACAAATCTCTAGGGCAGGGGCAAAATGCCACCAGTATCCTTGCTAAAACATAACAAGAGTCACCTTCGCTCCAGTTCCCAACAAGTTCTTCATCTCCATCTGAGACCACTTCAGCTTGGATTTTATTGTCCATATCACTATCAGCATTTCGGGCAAAACCATTCAACAAGTCTCTAGGAAGTTCCAAACTTTACCACATTTTTCTATCTTCTTCTGAGCCCTCCAAACTGTTCCAATCTCTGCCTGTTACCCAGTTCCAAGGTTGCTTCCACACTTTCGGATATCTTTTCAGCAATGCCCCACTCCCAGTACCAATTTACTGTATTAGTCTGTTTTCATGCTGCTGATAAAGACACACTAGAGACTGGGAAGAAAAAGTGGTTTAATTAGACTTACAGTTCCACATGGTGGGAGGTGAAAGGCACTTCTTACATGGTGGCAACAAGAGAAAATGAGGAGGAAGTAAAAGTGGAAACCACTGATAAACCCATCAGATTTTGTGAGACTTATTCACTATAACCAGAATAGCACAGGAAAGACCGGCCCCTATGATTCAATTACCTCCCCCTGGGTGCCTCCCACAACATGTGGGAATTCTGGGAGATATAATTCAAGTTGGGATTTGGATGGGGACACAGCAAAACCATATCACTTGCATAGAATGACATTGCATAAGCATAGTACCATCATTTTCTTAAGTATTCTGGGTTTTCCTAATCTTTTATAAACAATGTAAAATTGTACATCTTTTACGTATATACATCTTTACAGACATTAAAAAGAATATACGTAAGTTGAATTCATAAAGTAAATTTTCTTGGTCAAAGGTTCCATGGTTTTATTTGTTGTTTGTTTGTTTGAGATGGAGTCTTGCTCTGTTGCCCAGGCTGGAGCACAGTGGCATGATGTCAGCTCACTGTAACCTCTGCCTCCTGAGTTCAAGCAATTCTCCTGCCTCAGCCTCCCAAGGAACTGAGACTACAGGCATGAGCCACCAAACACAGTTAATTTTTGTATTTTTAGTAGAGACGGGGTTTCACCATATTGGCCAGGCTGTTCTCAAACTCCTGACTTCAAGTGATCCACCTGCCTCAGTCCCCCAAAGTGCTGGAATTACAGGGGTGAGCCACCATGCCTGGCTTTTATTTTTATTTTTTATGAATGAAATACAATTGCCTTCCCCAAAGGCAATAATAATTTATATCCTCACATGCAGTGAATGTGCTTTTTTACCCACACCTTTATTAACATTAATCTTAAAAACTGTAATTGGAAGAGGTTGAATCTAACGGCCAAAAGGTGGCTGTTGACCTGAAGATTAAGGTGTTATAAAATCCAAAGGGAGCGACTGAAACTGCCTTTGCAAAATTATGACTGAGACAGTGAAAGAGATCTAACTTAACCGACTCCATTTTGCTTCTAACCTCCAAGCTGTCCTTGTTCATTCCTGGCATAGGCTGAACTAACTTTGGGGGAAACTTTATAGTTTATAGTTTAAGCAAAGATGGTAACAGCCCTTTCCCAAAGCAGACCTCCTTCTTGCCTGGGGACTAGATTGCCTTTATAGGACTAATAGTAGCCACAAGATTAGAAATTATGGTTTAGGAGTCATGCAGCTGGAGGCTACAAGATTCTGACCCTCCCTAAACTGCTCCTAAGATCAGTGCTTGAGATATTTTACAGACCCTGCACTTGATGAATCAGCTGGCACCACCCAGATCAATAAACTGGCTCATCTGATCTTGTGGCCCCCACCCAGGAACTGACTCAGCCCAAGAAGACAGCTTCCACTCCCTATGCTTTCATCCCTGACCAATGAACACTCCTGGCTCACTGGCTTTCCCGCTCCAACCAAGTTATTCTTAAAAACTCTGCTCTAGGCCAGGCCCGGTGGCTCACACCAGTAACCCCAGCATTTTGGGAGACCAAGGCGGGCAGATTACTTGAGGTCAGGAGTTCTAGACCAGCCTGGCCAACACGGTGAAACCCCGTCTCTACTAAAAATACAAAAATTAGCTGGGCCCACGTGGTAGTGGATGCCCATACGCCCAGCTACTCAGGAGGCTGAGGCAGAGAATCACTTGAACCTGGGAGGCGAAGGTTGCAGTGAGCCGAGATAGCACCACTATACTCCAGCCTGGGCAATAGAGCAAGACTCGGTCTCAAAAATAAAAACAAAAAACAAACAAACAAAAAAAATCTGCTCACCGAATGCTCGGGGAGGCTGGTTTGAGTAATAGTAAAACTCTGGTCTCCGGGAAAAAAAAAAAAAAAAAAAAAAAAACCACAGTGGCTGTTGAATTACTAGTAAAGTTTAACTATACACGTTTTCTCCATCCTCTACAAACAAAATAGTAACCAACCTCTGAATACATTTAATTTTATCCTCCATATTTGATCTGTATTAAGTTAAAAGAACTCTCTTAATTCACTAAAGAAATATTTTACTGTCTCTGTCTTTAAAGAAAATAATTATAAACAAAATGTAATATGTCAGCATCAGATTTGAAAGAGCTGGACAGATCTGGTTTTAGGTATCCGTTATTAATGTGTAAGTATTCAAAAGATCCAGAAGGTGGCAGTATAATAATGTTTTCCTAAATTTTGGACCCAGATTATCTGAAAATATATACATTGTTCCCGTTTTTATTTTCTCTTTTCTTAAAGTGATGCAAGATCATAAAATACAAGGCGCCAAAGAACAAGAGGAGGAAACCTCCACACACTTACAGAACAGAGGAACTGTGAGGGTATGGAATGTGCTCAGGTAGGGAATTAGAGAACTCGCTGCAAATTTCAGCTCCTTGGGCAAGTCCCTTAATCTTGAAGTCTACGTTTACTTGTAGGTGAAATCATATGGCAATGTCCACCCACAAGACCATTGTGAAAACTAAATGAGATAAATTATATAAATGTACAGGGCACACTGGAACATAAGACTGTAACAAGCATTCAATCCTTTTTTTTTTTTTTTTTTTTTTTTTGAAACAGAGTCTCCCTCTGTTGCCCATGCTGCAGTACAGTGGCACAATCTTGGCTCACTGCAAACTCCACCTCCCGGGTTCAAGGGATTCTCCTGCTTCAGCTTCCCGAGTAGCTGGGATTACAGGCATGCGCCACCACACCCGGCAAGTGATCCACCTGCCTCAGCCTCCGAACGTGCTAGGATTACAGGCATTAGCTACCACACCCGACCCAATCAATATTATTTTATGCAGTTCTGTAGGGAACCACTCAAAGACTTAGAATAAAATTATTGTTTAGGAAACAATGAAATAAAAGCCTCATGTATATATAATAAAAACCTATTATGTTAAAGACCTACGTCTTGAAAAGGGGTAATAAGACACACAGGAGAATATCCTTCCTCATCAAGAGGCAGGGAAAGAATTACCTAAACAGGTAACAGTGCAAGGCAGTGAAGAGAAAAAAGGTCTCCAGCGGGTATGATGGTCTGAAAAGTCTTCACCTAAAATAAAAGTAAAGAATTTGATATTTGAAGGAGAAAAGAGAAGGAAGGTATTTCAGAGATAAGAGTGTTACAACTCTGAGTGTGTTTGGAAAGCCATGAATGAATAATTTGACTTCTCTAGAAATTAGGTAAATAAGATCAATTAGAGTTGCATTACAGAGAGGCACAGATTAGGGCTAATAGTTGCTGACTACATGCCAGTGCTTCTCAAACTTTAGGTGAACAAGTTACCTGGAGATATCATTCACATGGAGATTATTATTTAAATCATAATTTGGGATGTACCCTGAGAGTTGTATAGATATGAGTTCTAATTTTCTCTTCAAAGAATCAATGTCAGTATGTTTAATTCTTTGCCTTCTACTTTTAAACTTAACTTCCTTGTAAAGCAACATTTTTCAATTACCTGCTCCCCCCGATTCATTCTGATTACCTGCTCCACCCTGACTCATTCTGATTACCTGCTCCATCCTGACTCATTCTGATTACCTGCTCTGCCCTGACTCCTTCCCCACCCTGACTCATTCCAATTTCCGGCTCTGCCATAACCATTTTTCCCGCCAAACCACTCACCCTGTCACTCTTTAAATTAGCCAATCGGAATTAGTTTAGCCAGTGTGCTCTCACCCTAGCCAATAGGGGAAGGACACAGCAACAGGAGCCGCATGCGTCGGTAATAGGAACCCCTTCCCCTCCCTTGTCCAGGTGTGCACTCACCATTACTCCATCTGTGATGGCGCACCCATCTATAGAAGTAATTTGCCTTGCTGAGAAGAAAAAAAGAAAATTTTATATTTGAGTGCTATTTCTTTGGTGGCACCAAAACTGTATTTATAACAGAGTCTATGTTTCTAAAAAGCTCCCGGGTGACGTCAGTGCTGCTGATCTGAGGACCACATTTTGAGTAATGAGACTATAAATGAAAAGACCCTAAACATTTGAACAAGTTATAAAAGAATCTGAATGTGGTGACAATTCATCTAGAGACAAGATTCAAGTTTGATTGAAATAACGAACATGGAGTAAAACAGGATATAAATGTTTTCATGTTGGGTACTACTTAAGGACCAATGAAACTTATAATTAGAGATGTTGGGAGAAGAAAACTACAAGCATATAAATAAACCCAAAAAAAGGCAAATGTAGAAAGTTATATGCAGAGAATTAGCATAAGGTGATGTAATAGAGAACGACAAGGTAGATACTCTAAAGGGAGTGGTCAGGGAAATCTGAATGACAAAAAAAGAATCTGAAATATGCTATCTGAATATTAATGACAAGGAGGAGCAGATCATGACAAAATAGGAGCAGAAGAGCATTTTGCTTTATTTTTTTATTTTTGAGATGGAGTTGTTTGTTTGTTTTTTGAAAACAAAGTAAACTTTGTCGCCCAGGCTGGAGTGCAGTGGCACCCTCTTGGCTCACTGCAACCTCTGCCTCCCAGGTTCAAGCGATTCTCCTGCCTCAGCCTCCTGAGTAGCTGGGATTACAAGTTCATGCCACCATGCCCAGCTAATTCTGTATTTTTAGTAGAGACGGGGTTTAACCATGTTGGCCAGGCTGGTCTCGAACTCCTGACCTCAGGTGATCCACCTGCTTTGGCCTCCAAAAGTGCTGGAATTACAGGCATGCGCCACAGCACCCAGCAGGGAGAATATTTTAGATGGAAGTGTTGTTTTGAGAAGACTGTGAATGCAGTGTGGCTAGATTTTATGAATAAAGGGATGAGTGGTATGACATGCTGCTTGGAGACACATTCAGTCCAGGTCATGTAGTGCTTTGTTTGTTTTTGGTTTGGTGGGTGGGGGCTGATTTTGTTTTCTTGGTTTTTTTTTGTTGTTGTTGGTTTTTTTTTTTTTTTTTTTTTTTTTGAGACAGGGTCTTGCTCTGTCACCCAGGCTGGAGTGCGGTGGTGCAATCATGACTCACAGCAGCCTTGACCTCCTGAGCTCAAGCGATCTTCCCACCTCAGCCTCCTAGGTAGCTGGGACTCCAGGCACATGCCACCATGCCCAGCTAATTTTTTTTTTTACTTTCTGTAGAGACAGGGTTTCGCCATGTTATCAAGGCTTGTCTCAAACTCTTGGACTCAAGCCATCCACCGTCCTCAGCCTCCCAAAGTGCTAGAATTACAGGCATGAGCCACTGCACCCAGTCCGTTTAGTGTTTTGCAAATTAAATTGTAGAATTTGGATTTCATTCTAAGCGCAATTAGTTGCCACTAGATAGTTTTAATCAAGGAATATATAAGTGATATGATTTAAAACTTTTTAGAAATTATTTTGACTTGAAAATACTAATCAATCTTAACATGACTTGTGCCGCCTAATGTCATGCAACAGGAAAGGCACAGTACAACCTATGAGGTATTCTTGCCAAATGAATTGAACCTGGATCTAATTAAGCCTCAAGCTCTACCTACCAGTTTACAGGAAGTTTGGAAGTTAGAAGAACACATTTAACAACACTAAAAGGAATCAATTAGCTAGATACAGAAAGTGGAGTATTCCGCAGGATAAATAACTTTTTTATTTTCAAAAAACAAATGGATAAGATGGATATACTAGTATAGTCTTACAAAACACAAAAGAAAAGCTAGAGAGGCATATCAACCAAATGCAATGTGTTTAATTTAATGATAATTAAATAACAAAGCATATATTGAGAAATAATTGATCATTTTTAGGTGTAATTATTGCATACTGGTTTTACTCTTTAAATTTCTTACCCATTAGAGATATCTACTGAAACATTTATGGTTGAAATGATATATCTTGGATTTGCTTTAAAATACTTAAAAGAAAATGTATTAGTGGGAAAATAGACAAAGCTGGGGAAATTATTGATAACTTTTGGAGCTGCTGTGATAGGATAAAGAAATGTGATATACTATTCTATTTATGTGTGTGGGGTTTTTTGTGTTTTTGTTGGTGGTAGTGGTGGTGGTAGTAGTTGGTTTTGTTTTGTTCTGTTCCGTTTTGCTTTTCCTTTTTTTTTTTTTTTTTTTTTTTTTTTTTTTTTTTTTTTTTTTTTTTTTTTTTTTTGAGACAGAGTCTCACTCTGTTATCAGACCGGAGTGCAGTGGTGTGATCTCATCTCCCTGCAACCACCACCTCCCAGGTTCAAGTGATTTTCTTGCCTTAGCCTCCCAAGTAGCTGGGACTACAGGCACACGCCACCATGCCCGGCTAATTTTTGTATTTTTAGTACAGACGGGATTTCACCGTGTTAGCCAGGATGGTCTCAATCTCTTGACCTCATGATCTGCCAGCTTTAGCCTCCCAAAGTGCTGGGATTACAGGCGTGAGCCACTGCACGCAGCCTCTGCTTTGTTTTTCTAAGACAGGGTCTCACTGTTGCCCTGACTGGAATGCAGTGGTGCAATCATAGCTCACAGCAGCCTCAAACTCTTAGGCTCAAGCAATCCTCCCCGACTCAACCTTCCAAGAAGCTGGGACTACAGGAACATGCCACGACTTATGGCTAATTTTTTATATTATGTATATGTTTTTAAATTTCCCCGTATATACACACATCCCTCACTCTGGTTGAAATGCAGAGAATGGGTTGCAGGGATGCAGTAGTGAAAGCAGGGATGGCAGTTAGAACACTGTTGCAGTGGTCCATGTATGAAGAACTGGTGGACTGGACTAGTAGTGGTGGTGGAGATATTAGAGAAGTGGATGGTCTCAAAATACTAGGGAAATCAAATTGACAAAAGTTCTTGATGATTCGGGATGGGGTTGAAGTGAGTGGGAAAGGAAAGGGAAGATGCACTTTCAAGGTAATTTCTGAATTTTTAGCATTATTTTGACAGGTTGTAGGGAGGCTAGGGTGCAGAGTTAGGAAGAGTTCTGTTTTGTCCATGGTAGTTTTGAGATTACTATCAAGAGCCTTTTTTAGAAATGCAAGATAAACTATTGGGTGGAATTTGCAGTACAAGTCAGGACTAGAAATGTAGATCTGGAGGTGAGTCTTGTAAATAATATTTACAGTCAGGGGACTGGCAGATATCACTGAAGAAGTGGAGAACTAGAGAAGGAACCTCAGAATAGATGCTTAGAGACTGAGCACAGGAGAATTCAGTGGAGCATCAATGTGCCCATCTGTATAGTGGAATTGTAATAGGGCTATTGAAAGGATTGTGCATGATTTTGTATGTAAAGCCCTCTGTGGCACATAGTAAATGTTCAATAGCCATTATTCATCTTTGACCCATTCATTTTAGCAAATGACCTCTCCTCTTACTTCTCTGAGAAAAACAGGAGGCAAAGACCTGCAGGAGGCAACTCCATCACTTTCCTTCTCCCCAACCCTCAAACTCACTTGTAAGTCTATCATCCATCTCCTCCTCCTTTCAGTGTCAGAAGACAAATTTTCCTTCCTTTTCTAAGTTCATTTTTTTCAACAGGCTGTCAATTCTATTCCTACCACCTCTTCTGAGATGTTATCCTACCAATTACGACATTCTGTCTTACACTTTCCCTTGCTCTCCCTTTCTAGTTTCTTCCTTTCAGCATATAAATATATGACTTCATTCTATCTTCTTGTTTTCTTGTTTTTGTTTGAGACAGGGACTGGCTTTGTCACCCAGGCTTGAGTGCAGTGGGGTGATCTTGACTCACTGCAACCTCCGCCCTCAGGATTCAAGTGATTCTCATGCCTCAGCCTTGCGAGTAGCTGGGATTACAGGCATGTGCCACCATATCCGGCTAATTTTTTGGTAGAGATGGGATTTCACCATGTTGCCCAGGCTGGTCTCGAACTCCTGGCCTCAAGCAATCTGCCTGCCTTGGCCTCCCAAAGTGCTGGGATTACAGGTGTGACCCACTATGCCCGGCCACTTTTGCTCATTCTTGTGCTGAGGACGTAACAGTCCTTTCCTTGAACTGATCCCCATCGTTTTCAAAAATTGCAACCATATTTGTGAAAACTAACCACTATGCCCGGCCACTTTTGCTCATTCTTGTGCTGAGGACGTAACAGTCCTTTCCTTGAACTGATCCCCATCGTTTTCAAAAATTGCAACCATATTTGTGAAAACTAACAGTAGGTCTCAGGTTAGAATTATGGAAGGGGCCTGACTTTTGCTAAAGAATAAGCATAGTTAAATAATGACCTGCCACTGCCTAACTTGCTTTTTTTTTTAGACAAAGTCTCTCTCTGTCGCCAGGCTGGAGTGCAGTGGCAACATCTTGGCTCACTGCAGCCTCTACCTCCCCGGTTCACACCAATCTCCTGACTCAGCCTCCATGGTAGCTGGGATTACAGGTGCCCACCACCATGCCCACCTAATTTTTGTATTTTTAGTAGAGACGGGGTTTCACCATGTTGGTCAAACTGGTCTCAAACTCCTGAACCTAGGTGATCCTCCCACCTCTGTAGCAGGACAAGCCGCAGACAAAACTCCTCAAACACCAAGTTAAAGAAGGAAGGGTTTATTCGGCCGGAAGCATCGGTAGGACTCCTGTCTCAAGAGCCGAGCTCCCCAAGTGAGCAATTCCTGTCCCTTTTAAGGGCTCACAACTCTAAGGAGGTCCGTGTGAGAGGGTCGTGATCGATTTGAGCAAGCAGCGGGTACGTGACAGGGGCTGCATGCACCGGTGGTCAGAGTGAAACAAAACAGAACGGGAGGTTTCATAATGTCCTTCCATACAATGTCTGGAATCTATAGATAACAACACTTGCCAGGTCAGGGGTGGAATTTTAACTAACAGGCTTAGGTCAGGCAGGCCCAGGCCTGGTTTCAGGTCTAGTTCCCAGGCGCCGGACTACCTGCCTTTCGTTTTGCTTCTCTTTCCTTTTCTGAGTATAAAACAATATGAGAGGGTCTATGTCTCTTCTCTCATTTCCCCACTTCGAGGCTCTCACTTTTTATTAGTGGGAGTTCTCACTCTTATTTTCACTACTTATGTCTTCCTGTGCAATATATTGATAATGATTCATATAGTACACTTGTGCTAATACATAACATGAAGTGACATTGAGAGACTGAGCAATATGCTCAGCTAATCGCAAAACAAACTTCTTGTTTTCCTGGAATTTCTGGTACTGGCACATTCAGTTCATCATAGAAGGTTTGAAATACTGGCTCGGGAGAGCATTTAAAAACTTTTTCTCAAACCACGACATTTACTTGAAGATCCAGTCCAGCTCCATCAATTTTTAGGGTTATACGTTCTCTTTTTTTCTAGCAAGGATTAAGGGGGTTGGTTATTACCAGTTATAAGGGTTTACACTGACCACTGGTACAGGAAGGACCAATTTTCCTTTGCTGAAGGTGGACAGGATTTTTTTATTTCTTATCTAAGTAGCTTAAATGACACAAGACCAGTATCTACATTTATTTTTACACAGTCTTAATTTATGATAAATGTACTTATTTTCTGCCATATAGCCTCTTTTTTAATTAAGAGAACTACATCTTATTTTTAACTTATTACTATTAATGACAGCACAGGCATCAAATTTCAAGGTGACTCGTTTGGGCACCTCTTTTTCTTTCTGTTTTGGCTAACACTTTACTCATATTGTTTATGAGCCCCACCGGTCTTCACTTTTTAGTCTTATTTTAAAAACTGTGGCCATGGGAGGCTTAGATGGGTCATAACACACATTAGGTTGGTCATTTCCTGGGCTACATATCTTGTATATGATAATATTATACAAGCAAGTTTTTTTTTGTTTTGTTTTGTTTTTTTAGAATTCCAGTACACTTATAATAACCGTAAACTAATACGACCATATCAACCTTTTGTCCACCTCAGTGACTTGATGTGTACACTGGGAACAGCCCTCAGTCTGAAGAAGGTCAGTTGAAGTTCTTACTATACAAGTCCAAATTTTAAGGAAAATGAGTCCCATGATGAGTCTCCTCATGCTTCGGCCATGTGTGGACCAGTCAGTTTCCAGATATGACTGGAGCAGGGCTTGTTGTCTTTTTCAGAGTCACTTTGCAGGGTTTGGCAAAGCTGCCCCCATCCATATACAGCTCCCAGTCTACTGATATTTAAGGATGGTCTCGGAGGTTGGGCCCACTAGAATGAACTGAGTCCAACACCTCTACATAGTTATGTTCAACTGGGCTTTCTGATACCGGGAGCAAGGTGGCGGGATTTAGGGTGCTGTAAACTTCAATGGTTATGCAGGGATTTTCACAGAGCGAGCTTTGGTATCTAGTTAGTCTAGCATTCGTTGGCTAAAGATGTCCTTTGTTATTTAATAAAGTCACCACAGCATGGGGGCACTTTATGTTTAGGTTTTGCCTAAGAGTTAGCTTATCTGCTTCTTGTGCTAACAGGGCTGCTGCTACTAGGGTCCTTAGACATGTGGGCCAGCCTTTGGAAACTCTGTCTAGTTGTTTTGAGAGATAGGCCACTGGCCTTGGCCAGGGCCCCACAGTCTGGGTTAAGACTCTAACTGCCATAATTTTTTTCCTCTGGTTGATGAAATGCCAGGGTGAAAGGGATAGCCAAATGGACTAAAGCACAAATGCCACTCCAGTTATTCAGCAGAGTGCCCAGTAATGGTCCACCACAATACCACCACACATCAGCTCGGGGATGAACAAGGACTAACTAATTGATAAGCTCTTGAAAATTCTTAAACTCATTGCATCTCTTCAGGTCTCCAAGGAATGCTAAGTTTCCTCTCTGTCGTGAGAGACACAAAGTGAACTTAGTGTTGGGAGACAGAAGCTGAATGGCCCTCAGGGGCTGACCCACAGGGTGCTGGACTTCGGGATATAGCAGAGACAGCTTGACATGACTTACTACTCTAGACTGTAGAGTCCTGGAAAACAGCTACCATGCAGCCTATGCTTGGTCGACTGGAGGACCACCTTAGTTTCCACTAAGGGGACAATCTGAGCCTCTGACTTGCCATGTGCACAAGCATAACAATTGCTTTTGTTTAACATGCAGATGGAATATTTGATCCATTTTAACCAGGCGTTTGCATCTTGGTATCCTGTCTTAATTGCTAAAGTTTGTTTTAAGTCTTCGACTTCTATGATCCTCTAGTAAAATGAATGTATGATTTCAGGAAATTACAAAATCAGTTGGGGCAGTCCATCCTTGCTCTTTAGTGGTCCACAGAATGTTGGACCAACTACAGCATAAAAGCTCTACATTGGGGGGCAAGACTCCTAGTTGGCACTGGGGTCTTTATCAAAATCTCCCCGGATTAAATGGTCCTAGTTTACTAATGCCTAGTCTGAGGAGAGTCAGGAGGGACAGAAGTACTTTTCTGAAGTAGAAAGTTGACTTGGCAAGTCTCCACAGGGTATAACAAGGCAAGCATTAAATGCAGTAGTTTGAGGCAAAATTGACTTGGTTATGTTAATAACTAGATGGTCAGCAATAGAACGAGGAAAGAAGAAAGAGTAGTAGAATGGATTAAAAGAGTTAAATTTTTCTCAGCTTTAGTTCAGTAGAGTTTTCCCCTGGGACTGTGGCCCATGACTCTGGAGGGGGTGGCGCTTTCTTGACTCGGATGTGAGTCTATCCTTTTTTGCTGTACAAACAGCAGTCTTGGTGGTTAGCAGCACAAGGTACGGTCTTTCCCAGGCTGGCTCAAGTTTTTCTTCTTTCCACCTTTTAATGAGAACGTGATCTTCAGGCTGGCACTGGTTTACCGGAAATTCTAGGGGTGGTACATGCTAAAAGACTTTTAGTTTTTGAGGGAAAGGAAAGTGGAAGATAAACCAAGTGTATAATTTCTAAGAAATTGACTTTTTGTTTTAAATGTGGGGACCTTGGCAATGGACTTTATAGTCTGTAGTGCCTTTTGGCTGAGAAATTTCCTTTAGCACCTATTTTTATTAGTTTTTAAAGCAAAGAAAGCCAAATACTATTTTACATTTAACAGTGCTTCCTGTATGATTTTTATATCAGATAAGCTAAATTTTACCTTTATATTAGTGGGTTATTAATGTTAAACCTAATTTTAAAAAAACATTGTAGACATATTTATCTAATTTTTAATGTTTGACCATAAGGTAAGATTTTATAGACTCTTTTTAACCTTTTATAATTTTTGCTAAAGAGCAGGTTGGTGCTTTAAGAAAAACCTGCTATGCTTTTATTTTAATGTCCAGTTTACAGAAAAACTGGATGATACCTCTTTAACTTTAGCTAATATATTTACACACAGAATTTACACACAATTAACATTTTTAAAACTTGTTTAACCTTTAAAACAATTTTTTAACCTTTTAATGTAGGTAAAAAATCTACATTCTTATGC
>NW_016812360.1:514864-531478 GCF_001698545.2 Rhinopithecus bieti | reverse complement strand
GGCAACTTTCAAAGACTGATCTTACCAAGTTTGAGATGTCCAGACTCCAAGTGCCCGTTCCTTCCCAGTGTTCAGCCACTGTGTTGATCCTCCACGGGGGCCTGCCACACACTGCTCTGGCGAGGTGTCCCACCAGGGCAAATGCCTACCCAGAAGTGCTCTCAGGATCTGTGTCACTTGGGGCTGGTTGGAGTCCCCCACAGGGATGTTCCACAGGGCAGGCTTAAGCCACCTAAGGAGCTGCCTCCACCTTCTGCCAATCACCTTGCTTCCCCGTCAGGGAACCAAGAAATGTAGCAGGACAAGCCGCAGACAAAACTCCTCAGACGGCCGGGCACGGTGGCTCAAGCCTGTAATCCCAGCACTTTGGGAGGCCGAGACGGGCAGATCACGAGGTCAGGAGATCGAGACCATCCCGGCGAACACGGTGAAACCCCGTCTCTACTAAAAAATACAAAAAGTAGCCGGGCGAGGTAGCGGGCGCCTGTAGTCCCAGCTACATGGGAGGCTGAGGCAGGAGAATGGCGTAAACCCGGGAGGTGGAGCTTGCAGTGAGCTGAGATCCGGCCACTGCACTCCAGCCTGGGCGACAGAACAAGACTCCGTCTCAAAAAAAAAAAAAAACAAAACAAAAAAAAACTCCTCAGACACCGAGTTAAAGAAGGAAGAGGTTTATTCTGCTGGGAGCATCCTCAGGACTCCTGTCTTGAGAGCCGAGCTCCCCAAGTGAGCAATTCACGTCCCTTTTAAGGGCTCACAACTCTTTTTTTTTTTTTTTTTGAAATGGAGTCTTGCTCTGTTGCCCAGGCTAGAGTGCGGTGGCACAATCTCAGCTCACTGCAAGCTCCACCTCCCAGGTTCACGCCATTCTCCTGCCTTAGCCTTCCAAGTAGCTGGGACTACAGGTACCTGCCACCACGCCCGGCTAATTTTTTGTATTTTTTTAGTAGAGATGGGGTTTCACCATGTTAGCCAGGATGGTCTCGATCTCCTGACCTTGTGATCCGCCTGCCTAGGCCTCCCAAAGTGCTGGAATTGCAGGCATTTAAGGGCTCACAACTCTAAGGGGGTCTGCGTGTGAGGGTCATGATCGATTTGAGCAAGCAAGGGGTACGTGACAGGGGCTGCATGCACCGGTGGTCGGAGTGAAACAAAACAGAACGGGAGGTTTCATAATGTCCTTCCATACAATGTCTGGAATCTATAGATAACATCAGTTGCTAGGTCAGGGGTGGAATTTTAACTAACAGGCTTAGGTCAGGCAGCCCCAGGCCTGGTTTTGGTTCTGGTTCCTTGGTTTCGAGTCTGGTTCCTAGGGGTGGGTTACCTGCCTTTAGTTTTTTCTCTTTCCTTTTCTGAGTATAAAACAATATGAGAGGGTCTATCTCTCTTCTCTCACCTCAGCCTCCCAAAATGTGGGGATTATAGGCGTGAGCCTCTGTGCCCGGCCTCTAGCTTGCTTTTCTGTAAGTTGCTTACTGCCCCAGAGTCATGTAACCAGAGACTGTAATATTTGTAACTTCCCCCTCTACTCCTATAGATAACATCACTATTACAAAACCTAAAGAAATGGTCTTTGAGATATTTTTCCAATTTAGCATTTTGGCAGACCAAGAAGACATCAGCTGGCCCTGAGACCCCCTCCCATGACCTGTATCAGTGGCGTGAAGACAGTTTAGATTGTCTGTGATTTCATCCCCAGCAGTCAATTGTTTCAGTTCACCAGACCCCTGCCCACCAAAGTACCCTTAACAACTCTAGCCTCTTCCAGGTGTGGTGGCTCACACCTGTAATCCCAGTACTTTGGGAGGCCAAAGTGGGTGGATAGCTTGAGCCCAGGAGTTTGAGACCAGCCTGGGAAACATAGTGAAACTCCATCTGTATACAAAAATATAAAACTTAGCTGGGTGTGGTGCCACACACCTGTAGTCCCAGCTATTCAGGAGGCTGAGGTGGGAGGATAGCTTGTGCCCTGGAGGGCAAGTGAGTCACGATTGCACCATGACTGCACTCCAGCCTGGGAGACAGAGCAACACCCTATCTCAAAAACAGACAAAAAAAAACAAAAACAACAAAAAAGAAAACACCGAATCCCACTCCCCAGCCTCTGAATTCTTGGGGAGGTAGATTTGAGAAATTTCTCCCATCCTCAAGCTTGGCTGGCCCTGCCATAATTAAACTCTTTCTTTGCTGCAAAACCTGCTGTTCTCGGTGCATTTGTTTTTTTCAGGCAGCAGGCAAGAAGAACCCATCAGGCTGTAACAGCAGTATAAAGGGAAATAAAAAATCTCAGGAGATTCAAGCTCCTTATGCCAAAGGGAAAGTAAAGCCTGGAGGCTGAGTCATGCAACACCCTCTTCCAAATGAGTGGCTGTTACTAGCACTATACATTTGCCAGATTCCTGTAGAAAGGTAAAAACCCCAGGCATCTGGAAATGACAGCCCCCACAGATCATTCATAAGTAAATTTTTTTCTGGCCTCCCATAAACAAGGACAGCCAATTGTAACTTTCCATCTGCAATCTAAATCTAGCTCCTAAAACTAAAGTCTGTTCAATTCTACACTGATAATGTCAATTACAAACCTATCTTTTCAGATGTGGAACAAAGACAAGAAGAGATCAATCCTTCCTCCACTCACCCAGATTGGTCTGCGTAATTGATTCTTTGCTTACTCCCTTTTTTTAATTCGGACATTCACCTTATCATAGATAAAGTGTAGATTTATTGGGCACTAGCTAAAGTCTCACAAGAATGTGGCCATTTGCCTTACCGCCTACCTGTCCCTCTTCCTAGATGCTTTCCCCTCCTGTATAAATGTAGAAATACTAAATCTCCCGAAAATCTCTTTGGAAAAAACAGTCACGGATCTGTCTGTAGCTTGTACTTTTCTCAGGCACACCATAAAGATGGCTTAATAAACTTCAATTGATTGAGATCCTTGCCTTGGTCACTCATTTTGGTTATCAGTAGCAATAGTAAACAGTAAAAAACAATCACAGTTGTGGACATGAAGAGATTTTTCTTTTTAACTAGAGCTTTGTGCATGCATTGCACATTTTATCTGTTCCCATCTATCATTAAACACTGTTGTTTGCTTGGTGACAATAATCATTTTATAATGTACTATTCTCATATAAAGAGAAAAATAACGGACAATGCTTTAGCTTCCTAGGGGCTCCTAAAACATTAGCCAGCTGTATCAAAGAAGTCAGAAAAATCAGTAAGATAATAACAGATGTGTCTCCTTGCATTGTGCTCATTGTCAGTACATTTGAGGAAGAAAAGGACACAGAAGCTAGGCTGAGAAGGGCTGAGGTGTGAATGGGAAGTGCGGAAGTGGACATTTATGAAATTTGATTGAGAAGGAAAAGGCTGTATCTATAGGGCCAGGAAAAGTTTTTCTTCCTTTCTTCTTTTCCCTTCTTCCTCATTCCTTTTCTTCTTTAATTCTTTCCTTTTCCTTGTCCTCATTCTTCTAATTCATCTTCCTTTTCTTAAAATCCAAGGCAACATAATATTGGAAAAAATTTCAAACTGTGTTGAAATATGTGGTGTAGGATGCCCCTATAGCTACGAGGAGCTTTTTTTTTTTTTCCGAGACAGAGTCTCATTCTGTCGCCCAGGCTGGAGTGCAATGACGCAAACTAGGCTTCCTGCAACCTCTGCCTTCCGAGTTCAAGTGATTCTCCTGCCTCAGCCTCTGGGGTAGCTGGAATTACAGGCATGTGCCACCATGTCCAGCTAATTTTTGTATTTTTAGTAGAGATGAAGTTTCCGCATGTTGACCAGGTTGGTCTCGAACTCCTGACCTCAGGTGATTAGCCCACCTCGCCTTCCCAAAGTTCTGGGATTACAGGCGTGAGCCACCGCACCCAGCCACTAGGAGGAGTTTTTAATATTGGCTACATATTACATAACCTGGGGAGGTTTTACAAAAATTCTGATACCAAGCCCACAGTCCATATCAAAGACCTCAGAATCTCTGAGTGGCACTCAAATACCAGTATTCTTTAAAGCTCTGTAGGTGATTCCCATAATGCAGTCAAAGTTGAGGACCACTGCTCCAGGGCTTTGTTCCTCAAAGAGTGAACCACCAGCATCAGCATGAACATTCAGCTGAATCTCAGCTCCTCACTCTTCTGTGCCTAATGAATCCTAATCTGCATGTTAACAAGGTCTCTTGGGATTTCATGTGCACACTGAAATTTGACAAACACTTTCCAGAGAAAAACCACTGGAAGCAATAGAGAAGTTTTGTTATTGTTTTATTTAAAGATAGAATGGTAGACCAGGTGTGGTGGTTCATGCCTATAATCCCAGCACTTTGGGAGGCCAAGGAGGGAGGATTGCCTGAGGCCAGGAGTTTGAGACCAGCCTAGGTAACGTAGTGAAATCCCATCTCTACAAAATATACAAAAATTAGTGCCTGGGTGTGGTGTCACACGCCTGTAATCCTCGCTACTTGGGAGGCTGAGGCATGAGAATCACTTGAACCCAGGAGGCAGAAGTTGCAGTGAGCAAAGATTCCACCACCACACTCCAGCCTGGGTGACAAAGCAAAACTATCTCAAAAAAGGAAAAGAAAAGAAAATTTAGCCTGGTAGAAGCAAGATGGAGTCAGTTATGTCAGGTTTCCCTTTCTACTACAATTTTTGCAAAGGCAGCTTCACCACCGAAAAAGAGAAACTTTTTTCATTCACCCACTCCAAATCAATTTACTTACTTTAGATTGGATTTAATAATTTCTGTCAATGATTTCCACCCCAAGAGAGTTAATAAAAAAAGAGTTAGGTCAGGTGCGGTGGCTCACACCTGTAGTCCCAGCACTTTCAGAGACTGAAGCAGGAGGATTCCCTGAGTACTGGAGTTCGTAAACCAACGTGGGCAACATGGTGAAACCCTGTGTCTACTAAAAATGAAAAATTAGCTGGGTGTGGTGGTGAGCACCTGTAATCCTGGCTACTCGGGAGGCTGAGGCAGGAGAATTGCTTGAATCCGGGAGGCGGAGGTTGCAGTGAGCCGACAGCACCACTGCACTCCAGCCTGGGTGACAAAGTGAGACTCGTCTCAAAAAAAAAAAAAAAAAAATTTAAACAGAGTCAAATCGTTTTACTCTTTGAAGTAGACTCTCACAACGATACAGACTTGCTGGGCTCCCAGCTAAAAGCCTCCCTCAAGCCTGCAACTCTGGCCTTAAGTGAAAACAGCTGACCCTGTTTTTCGGCCCAAATGATTGCCTTTTGGGCCCACTCTGTTACAGGAAAGTGGTCCTGATCCAGACCCCAAGAGAGAGTTCTTGGATCCTGCACAAGAAAGAATTCAGGGCGAGTCCATAGAGTAAGATGAAAGCAAGTTTATTAAGAAAGTAGAGGAATAAAAGAATCGGTACTCAATAGACAGAGCATCCCTGAGGGATGCTGGTTGCCCATTTTTATGGTTATTTCTTGATTATATGCCAAGAGGTGGACTATTCATGCCTCCTTTTTATAGACCACATAGGGTAACTTCCTGACATTACCATGACATTTATAAACTGTCATGGCACTAGTGGGAGTGTAGCAGTGAGGAAGACCAGAGGTCACTCTTGTCACCATCTTGGTTTTGATGGGTTTTAACTGGCTTCTTTACTGCAAACTGTTTTATTAGCAAGGTCATTATAACCTGTATCTTGTGCCAACCTTCTATCTCATCTTGTGACTTAAAATGTCTTAACCATCTGGGAATGCAACCCAGTAGGTCTCAGCCTCATTTTACCTAGCTGCATTCAAGATGGAGTTGCTCTGGTTTACACGCCTCGACAGCCCCTCCCCCATCCTGTGCCCATAAAATCCAGACCAGCTGGCAGAAAAAAAAAGGAAAAAAAGAGCAACACAAGTGGCTGAGCCTCAGGGCTACAAGCTGCTGCGGCTTGGGGACGCAAACGGTTGAGAGACGAGCAGAGAAACAACTGAGCCTGAGAGACTATGGAAAAATGTGGCTAACTTCTGATGGTGTAGAGCCCAGTCAGAGATGGCTGGGTTTCAGGGAAAGATCACCTTTTTCCTGTACCATCCTCTTTTCAGCTCCCCTTCCATGAGAGTCACTTCTACTGCTCAATAAAGTCTTCCGCATTCATCATCTTTCAAACGGTTCCTGTGACTTGATCCTTCCTGGACACTGAACAAGAACTTGGGTGTCAAAAAAGGGCGGGTGCAGGAGGCTGTCACCCTGACCCTTCACTGAGCTGTTAACATTTAGCCGTCCATGGACTGCAGGCTGAGTGAAACGAGACACTCCAGTTCCTTCCCATGAAAGGGGTCAAGGTCAAGGGAAAAATCCCATCTCAATAATTACAGACAAAAATCCCTGGGTCTGCTTTCTCACAAAAGGAGGGTGGGGTAAGTATGTGAAACCGCTCGGACATTTGAAAAAGGAATAAACACTTTTCACAAAGATCTTGTGCCAGTTCTGGTCCTCTGGGAAGCAAATGGTGAGATGGAATTAGAAGTGTAAGAAAAGTCTTTGAAGCATGAAAGGGGGATAGAGCCTCAGTAGGCAGGGAGAGCCTCACACTGCCATGTGGGGCTGATACCTATGAAGAGAAAGAGAGGGGATGGAGGAATGGACAAGCTTCTGACAACAGCACAGCTCAGAGAAAGTCTCAACCAGGCCAACAAAGAGCCCCAGGTCAAAGATTGACTGGTAGAGGAGTCCCACATAGTAAAGACTGCCCCAGCTCTATTACACCACCATGTCCAGTCACTGGCTGGAAGCAGCTTATGAGAGTGTGGCTTCAGCAAAGCTGCAGAGTGGATCCCCAAGGTGTCACGGGGGGACAGCCGGCCAAGCACACTCCTCACCACAAGAGCTATTGTGAAGGGAGAACAAAGCAACACTCTCATCAGGCAGCCCTAGACTGAAACTGTACTTTTGACATCTGAATAATTTTAAACATCGTTTAGGCAGAGTAAAGAGGCAGCAGAATACTCCTTGGGTGGTGCTGTCTCTTAGTTTCTGAAACATTTATCTCATTCCTTATCTTAAAAGAACCTGAAGTAGGTTTTGTTCAAAAGTAAGGAAATTGGCCCTGATCTGATAAAAAGCCTGAGTCTCCATTGTCTTCTTGAAAGTGCCCCATCCAGGGCTTCCACAGCACCCCTTGGAGCTCCTCTTCCCCACCCAGACCTCACCCAGACTGGGGAATTGACCTTACTGACTTCTCAATGTGCATTACAGGCTGCCCTTGCTCAAGCCACTCTTGCCACTCTGTCCCCAAGGCCCAGGTTACTGTTGTGTTGGGATGATATCTCCAGTATTGGTTGACATATTTTTGTATTAATAGTATTTCCTGCTCTCTTCCTCCATCCCTTCATTGAATTCAATTGTGGGAGATAGGACAGGTATTAAAGGCATGCAGTAGTCAAACCTGTTTTATTCTTTATCCTGATACCCAGGAATGGGGGTGGAGATTACCAAGGACAGGGACTAGGGAGCCGAGGCCCTTCAGGAGAACTCACAGCATCTCAGTATTTCAATATCTTTAAAATTTTTTTTTATTTTTTTTATTTCTTGAGATGGAGTCTTAACGCCCAGGCTGGAGTGCAGGGGCGTGATCACGGCTCACGGCAAACTCCACCTCCCAGGTTCAAGCAATTCTTCTGCCTCAGCCTACTGAGTATCTGGGATTACAGGCATGCACCACCACGCCCAGCTAATTTATGTAGTTTTAGTAAAGACAGTGTTTCACATGTTGACCAGGCTGGTCTTGAACTCCTCACCTCAGGTGATCCGCTCGCGGCTTTCCAAAGCGCTGGGATTACAGGTGTATCTCAATATCTTGATCTATTCTCCACTCTCTCTGCCTCGACCGTCCCTGAAAAATTCATCTAGCCCATGAGGCCTAAAGACAAGGCAGTATCAAATCAAGCCCCAGGCCAAAAATTATACTGTGTGTTACCCTAGTAAAGTGATTCTCTCAATGCTGAAAGAATGATATCACATCCCCCAATGACACTGGGCAAGAAGAAGGAAGGATTGAGACTCAAGGAAAAAAAAATCAAGTCCTAGCCGTGGAGCAAGGAGAAAGAAGCACATTTTGAAAAATATAAGGAGGTCACTTACATTTAATCAGGTACAAAATTTGCAGACAAAATTAAAAGTGCTAGATATAGAAACTTATAAGTAGAACAGCCCTAATCTTAAAGGGCTATAAATGTTTACCTCATTATCATCTCATTTCTATTGGGGGAACCCACCCCCAATATTTCAACATAGGTTCTTTCTATTTTCCCTAAGTGTCGACCAGTCTGAGAAATAAAGAGAAAGAGTTCAAAGAAAGGAATTTTAGAGCTGGGCCTCCAGGGGTGACATCACATATCGTTAGGACGACAATGCCCATCTGAGCTGCAAAACCAGTAGGTTTTTGTTAAGGACTTCAACGGGGAAGGGGGTGTACAAACAGGGAGTAGGTCACAAAGATCACATGCTTCAAAGGGCAAAAAGGAGAACAAAGATCACATGCTTTTGAGGCCAATGAAGATCACAAGGCAAAGGGCAAAGCAAAGACCCCAAGGCAAAGAGCAAAATCAAAAACTCCTGATAAGGGTCTATGTTCAACTGTGCACATATTTTCTTGATAAACATCTTAAACAATAGAAAACAGGGTTCGAGAGCAGAGAACCGGTCTGACCTCAAATTTACCAGGGAGCGATTTTTTTCCCCACCCTAATAAGCCTGAGGGTACTGCAGGAGACCAGGGTGTATTTCAGTCATTATCTCAAACTCATAAGACAGGCCTAGTCCCTGTCCTTGGTACTCTCCACCCCCACTCCTGGGTATCAGGAAAAAGAATAAAACCCAAAGACGGGTTTGACTACTGCATGCCTTTAATATCTGTCCTATCTCCCACAGTTGAATTCAATGAAGGGATGCAGTAAGAGAGCAGGAAATACTATTAATACAAAAATATGCCGGGCACGGTGGCTCATGCCTGTAATCCCAGCACTTTGGGAGGCTGAGGTGGGTGGATCACAAAGTCAGGAGATCAAGACCTTCCTAGCTAAGTTCTCTACTAAAAATACAAAAATTAGCCAGGTGTCATGGTGGGCGCCTGTAGTCCCAGCTACTCAGGACACCGAGGCAGGAGAATGGAATGAACCCGGGAGGCAGAGCTTCCAGTGAGCCAAGATCTCGCCACTGCACTCCAGCCCAGGTGACAGAGTGAGACTCAGTCTCAAAAACAAAAGAAAAAAAAGGCAAAAACAAAAATATGTCAACCAATACTTGAGATATCATCCCAACACAACAGTAACCTGGGCCTTGGGGACAGAGTGGCAAGAGTGGCTTGAGCAAGGGCAGCCTGTAATGCACATGAAGAAGTCAGTAAGGTCAATTCTCCAGTCTGGGTGAGGTCTGGATGGGGAAGAGGAGCTCCAAGCGGTGCTGTGGAAGCCCTGGATGGGGCGCTTTCAAGAAGACAATGGAGACTCAGGCTTCTTATCAGATTGGGGCCAAACTCATAAGACTCCCAGAGCTGCATTTATAGACCTCTCCCAGGAATGCAATTTTTTCCCTAGGGTCTTAATATTAATATTCCTTGCTTGGAAAATAATTTAGCGATATCTCTCCTACTTGCACGTCCATTTATAGGCTCTCTGCAAGAAGAAAAATATGGCTCTTTTTGCCCGACCCCACAGGCAATCAGACCTTATGGTTGTCTTCCCTTGTTCCCTAAAATCACTGTTATTCTGTTCTTTTCAAGATGCACTGATTTCATATTGTTCAAACACACAAGTTTCACCATCAATTTGTACTGTTAACACAATCATCACGGTGATCCTGAGGTGACATACATCCTCAGTTTAGGAAGATAACAGGATTAAGAGATTAAAGTAAGACAGGCATAAGAAATTATGAGTATTATTAGGGAAGTGAAAAATGTCCATGAAATCTTCACAATTTATGTTCCTCTGCTGTGGCTCCAGCTGGTCCCTCTGTTTGGGGTCCCTGACTTCTGGCAACACATTCCACCAGCTTTTGTGCCCAATTTTCCAGCAGGAGATGAATAATGAGTTTAATAAGAGTAATGAAAAAAACTACCCCAGCCAGGATTCTTGGCCTAGATGGAAATATCTTTCTCTGAGCACCTGAAAACAGGCTTTTCGCCCAGGCTATATCTGGGTTTTTCACAGTCAACCCCTGTGATCTGCCTCAGCAGGGGTTCCTGTTAAGAGGCAGATTTCTCAGGTCAAGCACAGTGCCTCACTCCAGCACTTTGGGAGGCCAAGGCAGAAGGACTGCTTGAGTCCAAAAGTTTGAGACCAGCCTGGGCAACACAGTGAGACCCTGTATCCACACACAAAAAAATGAAAATTTTAAAAATTAAATGAAAAAAAAAAAAAGGCAGATTTCTCAGGCCCAGCCCAGACCTAGTGAACCAGAATCTCTGGGTGAAGCTCTGCAATATGCAATTTTAACATCTACCCTATATGATTTTTACACACACTCAAATGTTAAAACCACTGCTTTAGATTTTTTTTTTTTTTTTTTGAGACGAAATCTGGCTCTATCACCCAGGCTGGAGTACAGCGGCCTAATCTCAGCCACGGTGCAACCTCCACCTCCTGGGTTCAAGCAATTCTCCTGCCTCAGCCTCCCAAGTAGCTGAGATTACAGGCGCATGCCACCACAGCTGGCTGATTTTTGTGTTTTTAGTAGAGATGAGATTTCACCATGTTGCCCAAGCTGGTCTCGAACTCCTGACCTCAGGTAATCTGCCTGCCTTGGCCTCCCAAAGTGCTGGGATTACAGGTGTGAGTCACTGAGCGGGGCCAGGAAGGTATGAAGAATACTGACACCTTGGATTAGAAAAGACAAGGGAGGGGCCAGGCACAGTGGCTTGCACCTGTAATCCCAGTACTTTGGGAGGCCGAGGCGGGTGGATCACAAGATCAGGAGATCAAGAGCATCCTGGTGAACACAGTGAAACCCCATCTCTACTAAAAGTACAAAAAAAATTAGCCAGGTGTGGTGGCAGGCACCTGTAGTCCCAGCTACTCAGGAGGCTGAGGTAGGAGAATGGCGTGAACCTGGGAGGTGGAGCTTGCAGTGAGCCAAAATCATGCCACTGCACTCCAGAGCCTGGGCGACAGAGCTAGACTCCGTCTAAAAAAAAAAAAAGAAAGAAAGAAAGAAAGAAAGAAAGAAAGAAAGAAAGGAAGGAAGGAAGGAAGGAAGGAAGGAAGGAAGGAAGGAAGGAAGGAAGGAAAGAAAGAAAGAAAGAAAGAAAATGCAATCTAGGCCAGGCTCAGTCTAAGAGGGCAGATCACCTGAGGTCAGGAGTTCGAGACCAGCCAGGCCAACATGCTGAAACCCTGTCTCTACTAAAAATACAAAAATCAGCTGGGTATGGTGGCACGTGCCTGTAATATCCCAGCTACTCCGAAGGCTGAGGCAGGAGAATATCTTGAACCCAGGAGGCAGAGGTTGCAGTGAGCTGAGATGGCCCACTGCACTCCAGCCTGGGTGTCAGAGCAAGTCTCCATCTCAAAAAAAAAAAAAAACAAAAACAAAATGAAAGAAGGAAAAGACAAGGCCAGGAGCAGTGGCTCACACCTGTAATCTCAGCACTTTGGGAGGCTGAGGCGGGTGAATCATGAGGTCAGGAGTTCGAGACCAACTAGCCAACATGGTGAAACCCATCTCTACTAAAAATACAAAAAAATTAGCTGGGTGCAGTGGTGGGTGTCTGTAATCCCAGCTACTCTGGAGGCTGAGGCAGGAGAATCGCTTAAACCCAGGAGGCGGAGGTTGCAGTGAGTCCCAGAGGTTGCAGTGAGCTGAGATCACACCACTGCACTCCAGTCTGGGCGACAGAGCAAGACTTTGTCTCAAAAAACAAAAAAGAAAGAAAGAAAAAAAGAAAAGTCAAGACAGTCTACAGTCTAGTTTATGGAATAACAGAAATCTTTATGGCCTTGCAAGGTTTTTGGTGAATAAAATTTTTTTTAAACATGAAGAAAATAAAGAAATCTTTATGGCCTTGTCAACCTCAATTATAAGCAGAGAGGCTCTCTAATGGAAAATGTTAATCTGGGAATACAGCGTGCAACAGGAATAGGCATGCCTTGGTAAACTATGTATTTGGGGAGGAAAAGGAAGACAAAGGTTTTTAAAGGAAAGAATGAGGAGGATTATGTAATTGTTTTGAGATAATTACCTTTGGCTACAAAGATCAGTAACAAGGGCGACACCAGTCCAAGGTCAGATAGACAGTTGCTGGGCAGATGTCCTTGTAGTAGTATATTTTTGTATAAGATTGAGGTGGTCTTTGTGCATGATTATGTTTTTTGTAGTCTTTTTTGTTATTAGGCATAATATATGAGACTTCTCTCTCTCTCTCTTTTCTTGTAGACACAGGGTTTCGCCATGTTGACCAGGCTGCGTTTGAACTCCTGGCCTCAAGTGATCCACCTGCCTTGGCCTCCCAAAGTGCTGAGATTACAGGCCTGAGCCACCATGCCCGGCTGAGAACTATCCCTTTTTTTTTTTTTTTTTTTTTGAGACAGAGTCTCGCTGTGTCACCCAGGCTGGAATGTAGTGGTGCGATCTCAGCTCACTGCAACCTCCGCCTCCCAGGTTCAAGGGATTCTCCTGCCTCAGCCTGCTGAGTAGCTGGGATTATAGGCACGTGTCACCATGCCCGGCTAATTTTTGTATTTTTAGTAGAGACGGGGTTTCACCATGTTGGCCAGACTGGTGTCAAACTCCAGACCTCAGGTGATCCACCCACCTTGGTCTCCCAAAGTGCTGAGAATACAGGCATAAGCCACCACGCCCAGCCGAGAACTCCCTCTTTATGGCTTTCCCTCACTCCCTTTTTCAGGGTTTTCTTAAAGTTAGTGACTCCATTTTGATTCTGATAACCTTCACAGCTTTCATGTGTGCTTTAGGGTAAGGAGCAGCCATATCCAGATCACAATAGCAACGTTCCTTTATCAAACGAGTGTACAATCTAAAAATTTTTTGGCATTGAAACATCATTCAAAATTCGCTCCTCAATTTAGACCATTGCTACCACTCCCCATCACTAAAATAATGTATCATCTATAATAAGTAGTAAATTGTGATCAATGTTTGTTTTGGGGTACTATCTGTTGACTCCACCTGGGCCTCTTTCTTTTCTTTTCTTTTCTTTTTTTGAGACAAGATCCCACTCTGTTGCCCACGGTAGAGTGTAGTGGCACGATCTGGGCTCCCTGCATCCTCAACCTCCTGGCTCAAGGGATCCACCTACCTCAGCCTCTCAAGTAGTTAAGGAGCACAGGCACATGCCAACACGCCCAGCTAATCTTCTTTACTTTTGGTAGAGATGAGGCCTCACTATGTTGCCCAGGCTAGTCTCAAATTCCTGGGCTCAAGCAGTCCTCCCATCTCGGCCTCCCAAAGTGCTGGGATCACAGGTATAAGCCACTATGACCAACCTGGTGTTTTTGATATTCTACAATACTGTGACTGACTATTTCTCCTCCTCTTATTCCTGGATGCACAGTCATGCCACTAGTAACTGCATTTCCCAACCTCCCTTGCAGCTACATATGGCCATATGACCAAGTCTGAGCCAATGGGAGCTGATTGTAAAACATCTAAAATTTCCAAGTCATCTCTAACTTAAAGTCAGGTGGGTTCCTCTGAATTTTGCCTTTTCTCGTTTTTTGTAAACTGAATCAAAGAAATGAGAAAGACCAGCTTCATTCATACAGAATAGGATGATGCCCAAGGAAATGGAAGAACAACAAACCAGAAGGAATTTAGTTATTGATTAACCCTACTAAGAAAAGTTGCTCCATCAACCTAGACAGGCTGAAGTGTTACATGAGAGAGAAATAAGTTCCCATATTATTTAAGCCATTATACTTTTGCCTTATTTTTACTACAGCATTTTAGCCTTTACTCTAACAAATACTAGCAGCTAATTGGCACTTAAAGGCACTGGTATTTGTTAGAGTAAAGGCTAAGATGCCCTTAGCTAATTAGCACTTAAAGGCACTTATTAAGTCAGACTGAACCACTGGCAATCAGAATGATGTTTATCTTCCCCACCAAATATTTTGTTTCTGTGAATCCTATACAGCAAACACCTTAATCACAAGAAGAGATCATGAAAAATTCAAATACCTAAGGAAATGTAGGAGACCAAGTGAAACAGGCAAAACCTAGGTTTATGAAGTTAATTTGATTCATTAAATGCACAACTTTGTCTCAACGCCCAGTCTTTGTATCACATTGGTATGCATGCCTTTCAAGCATCTCAACAAAGAACACAATTTTTTTAATGTTAAAAAGACAAATTTTATTTACTTTCTTGTACAAAATACAAATGAAGATGTTTGAGACAGAATTTTCAGGCCCGGCAGGGTGGCTCATGCCTGTAATCCCAGGACTTTGGGAGGCCAAGGTGGGAGGATCGCTTAAGCCCATGAGTTCGAGACCAGGATGGGCAATATAGAAAGAAGAAGATAGGATTTTCAGGTGTCGAAAGTGGTAAATCATTGAGTGGACTATGGTATCTGCTTACAAAAACAGTCAAGTACAAACTTGAATGCTCTCAATGTAGTACATAATATATATATAATGTATACACATATAAACAAGTTTTTGTGCTCTGTTGTTGTTTTGAGGTGGAGTCTTGCTCTATCGCCCCGAGCTGCAGTGCAGTGGCACCATCTTGGCTGACTGCAACCTCCGCCTCCTGAGTTCAAGCAATTCTCATGCCTCAGCCTCCCAAGTAGCTGGGATTACAGGCGTGTACCACCATGTCTGGCTAATTTTCGTATTTTTGGTAGAGACGGGGTTTCACCATGTTGGCCAGACTGGCCTTGAACTCCTGACCTCAGGTGATCCACCTGCCTCAGCCTCCCAGAGTGCTGGGATTACAGGTGTGAGCCACCGCACCCGGCTTATAAACAAGTTTTGAGTTTTTCCATGTCTGACTGAATACAATTGGACTTGTGCCTTATGCAACGGTACTCTTAAAATGTTGTTTCATGTGCTGAATTCAGACTTTTTTTTTTTTTTGAGATTGAGTCTCACCCTATCGCTCAGGCTGGAGTGCAATGGCGTGATCTCAGCTCACTGCAACCTCCGCCTCCCTGGGTTCAAGCAATTCTCCTGCCTCAGCCTCTGAGTAGCTGGGATTACAGGCACCTGCCATCATGTCCAGCTAATTTTTGTATTTTTAGTAGAGACGGGGTTTCACCATGTTGGCCAGGCCGGTCTCCTGACCTTGTGATCTGCCCACCTCGGCCTTCCAAAGTGCTGGGATTATAGGCATGAGCCACCACTCCTGGCCCAGACTTTCTTAATACATCTGAAAAAACCAACATTTCTTGCTATCTATACTGCCTGCTCCTAACACTATGTTTGACTTTGACACATTCAACCCTAGTACAAACTCAAAAATGTAATTGGCTACCTGTAAACATTCCAAAGCCTCGCACATAATAGATACTCAATAAATAAATATAGAGAAGGAAGAAACAAAAAAAAAAAGAAAAGGAAAAAAGAATGGGATGGAAAGAGAGGAATCTGCTGGATGTCTCAAAAAAAGAAAAGGAAAGAAGAATGGGATGGAAAGAGAGGAATCTGCTGGATGTCTCCTGCTTGCCCCTGCAAATCCACTGTCCATTCTGCTCTAAATCCTAAAAGGCTGGACTACATGGGCTGCCTGGACGGGCGACCTTACCCTCTGGCTTCTGATTGGGTTTGGCCAAGGGGATGCACCAGCAGCAGGCCGGAGGTAGGGAGGAGATATTTATTTCCTTCAGGTCACTCACTGTAGCCTGCTGTATCCCTCAACCAACTAGACCCAAGACCATTTCCAAACAGCTCTTCTGAATGGGGAAGGTACTTTCTTCTCCTCTCTAGAGTGCTTTTACTGGATCCAGGGTACTGTACTCTCCTTTGCATTTTCTTTTCTTTTATCTTGTTCAGTCCTTTAGAAATACTTCCTTTAGGGCCAGGCACGGTGGTTCACACCGTGTAATCCCAGCACTTTGGGAGGCCAAGGCGGGCAGATTACTTGAGGTCAGGAGTTCAAGACCAGCCCAGTCAACATGGTGAAACCCCGTCTCCACCGAAAAACACAAAAATTAGCTGGGCTTGGTGGTACATGCCTGTAATCCCAGCTACTCGGGAGGCTGAAGCAGGAGAATCACTTGAACCCGGGAGGAGGAGGTTGCAGTGAGCTGAGATTGCACCACTGCACTCCAAGCCTGGGCAATAGAGTGAGACTCCATCAAAAAAAAAAAAAAAAAAAACCACTCAATATTGATTGTTTAATACATGCACAAAGGAAAATATCTATTGTGATATGATAATGTTCTCAAGGATTAATTATTCCTTTTCAAAGACCAGCTCTCATTCGTCAATATGACTTTTTCTTTTTTGATGTACTTGAAGGTACTTTTTTTATACATAAAAGACTATTTGGGGGCTACTGTAGTGCTTTAAATTAATACTAATTTTACTAAAGTTACCAATTCACAAACTGAGGCTAAGTTCAATTTATAAACGTTATTATTTTATTCTTAATCTAGTGAATGTTAACACCCATTTTTTTTTTTTTTTTTTTTT
>NW_016812360.1:503301-514305 GCF_001698545.2 Rhinopithecus bieti | reverse complement strand
CCAAATGTTTAGAATAATATGAATCTATAAAATATAAATTCTGTGAATCTTAAGTTCTCTTTAACATTTCAATGTTTTTTGTAAACTTTTGTAAACTTATCTTTTAAGAAAATTACAACTCTAAAATTGAAAACTCAGTAACATTTTAAATTTTAATCATGAAGTATTAGTATTTTAATACCAGACACTCTAATAAGTTCAATTTTCTTAACTGTTACAAATATTTAAAATATTGTATTAGCCTGTTTTCACCCTGCTATAAAGAACTACCTGAGGCCATGCGTGGTGACTCATGCCTGTAATTCCAACACTTTGGGAGACTGAGGCAAGCAGATCACAAGGTCAGGAGTTCAAGACCAGCCTGGCCAACATGGCGAAACCCTGTCTCTACTAAGAATACAAAAATTAGCTGGGCGTGGTGGCGGGCACCTGTAGTCCCAGTTACTTGGGAGGCTGAGGCAGGAGAATTGCTTAAACCCAGGAGGCGGAGGTTGCAGTGAGCCAAGATCACGCCACTGCACTCCAGCTTGCGTGACAGAGCGAGACTCTGTCTAAAAAAAAGAAAGAACTACCTGAGACTGGGTGATTTATAAAGGAAAGAGGTTATTGACTCACAGTTCTGCATGGCTGGGGAGGCCTCAGGAAACTTACAATCATGATGAAAGGTGAAGAGGAAGCAAGGTAGCTTACATGGCGACAGAAGACAGAGAGAACAAGGGGGTAAGTGGCACACTTTTAAACCATCAGATCTCTGCTGGACATGGTGGCTCACGCCTATGATCCTAGCAGTATGGGAGGCCAAGGCAGGTGAATCACTTGCAGTCAGGAGTCTGAGACCAGCCTGGCCAACATGGTGAAACCACATCTCTACTAAATACAAAAATTAGCTAAGTGTGGTGGCAGGCACCTGTAATCCCAGCTACTTGGGAGGATGAGGCAGGAAAATTGCTTGAACTTGGGAGGCAGAGGTTGCAATGAGCCAAGTTCACATCGCTGCACTCCAGCCTCGGTGACAGAGTGAGATTCCATCTCAAAAAAATAAAAATAAACCATCAGATCTCATGAGAACTCACTCACTATCACAAGAACAGCATGGAGGAAACTTGCCCCATAATCCAATCACCTCCCACCTGGTCCCTGGTCCCTCCCTCAACACGTGGGGATTACAATTCGAGATAAGACTTGGGTGAAGACAGAGCCAAATCGTATCAAATATGAAACAAACATAGATCTTTCCAAAAGTTAATGCCAAATAATTAATTTTATTGGTTGTTAATTCATTATTTCTACCTATAAGGGTCAAATGAGAGAGTTTTACCATTCAAGCAAATTGGGGCTATTAGCAGAAGCTAGTTGATTTAACCACACCAAATAAGCAGGGTTATCTGCTCAGTGGCTGATATTGAGCCAGAAACTTTTGACAAAGACACTTCTGTAGCAGCCAACAACTAAGACACTTTTTCAGACACAGAGGCAACTTTTGTCCTATTTTACAGTCACTTTGCAATTAGAGACCCTAACCCCATTCTTCGCCAAGTCTCATAGACCCCCATTCCCTGGGTACAAGCTATACATTATCTAATAATATTCAAGAGTGGATTCAATTATCTACTGCTTGATTCTAGTCTTATTTTCATATTTTTCTTCTTGGTTATGAATACAACTCTCACAGATATCTTAAAGATACCCAATTCGGGCTGGGAGCGCTGACTCGTGCCTGTAATCCCAACACTTTGAGAGGCCTAGGCGGGTGGATCACCTGAGGTCGGGAGTTCAAGACCAGCCTGACCAACATGGAGAAACCCTGCCTCTACCAAAAATACAAAATTAGCTGGGTGTGGTGGTTCATGCCTGTAATCCCAGCTACTCGAGAGGCTGAGGCAGGCGACCCGCTTTAACCTGGGAGGTGGAGGTTGCAGTGAGCCGAGATCGTGCCATTACACTCCAGCCTGGGCAACAAGAGCAAAACTCTGTCTCAAACAAACAAACAAACAAAAAAAGATATCCAATTCGGTCATGTATATCTTTCTTTGTTTTACATGCTAGTGACAGTAGTCTTTCACCTTCATGGCAACTCTTCTGCTTACTATATGATTGGGATGGCCTGGGTAAAGGATATGCCTTATAGATCTCTGGACTTAGCTCTTTAATGCTTCCCTCCCCTCTTTGGCCCTGCTTTTGAGTGGTGTGCCTTAGCTTGTGAAGGATTGGTTGAGGATGACTTAGGTTGAGTGGGTCTGGGCTGAGAAGGCTTAGACTTGGGAGGCTGGGGCTGGCTTGGCTTAGGTTGAGTGGGTTTGCATGGAGAAGGTTTAGTTTGGGAGGGCTGGGACTGACAGGATTTTTTCTGAGAGAGTTTAGGTTGAGAGGGCACAGAATGGAAGGGTTTAGGCTGGGAGTGTTTGACTGTGGATGGGTTGGACTGATCGGATTTGAACTGAGAGCTCTTGGATGTGGGATAGGACCCTATTTGGAAAGCTGGATTTGAAGCCCTAACCTGCATCGTCATCTGGGCTCCTTGCTGAGAAGCAGGTCTTAGTTTTTGTGTGGCTCCTGCTGGTTGAAAGGACTGAGGATGAGGCTTTCCAATATGGGATGTTCTTATCAGTTTTCCAGTTGCTTCAGTTAATTCTGTTCCCCTGGTACAAGCTTGCTGAGGCCATGGCTTCCTTACTGCTCTTGCTGGCTGTGAACCCGGGGAATAGGAGTGACCTACCTGGGAGACTACTGTCCCAGACCTTTCCAGAGTTCCCATCATTTGTGGTCTCTCAGGGAAGGCCTGTACATGCTGACAAATGGGTCTTGGCAGTCTCCCAAATGTTCCATTCAAGTGACATCCCCGAGCAACTCTGGAAAATTTCATGAATCTTTCACCTGAATAAAATACCTGGGGATGGAAAGATCGAATACCAAAACTTTTACCTCGGCCCTGGGCCCTTGCATTCTGAAAGGGCAAAGGACAGAACCACTTAGGTCTCTGCTCTGACCCAAAGGGATGGCCCATAACCCAGGGGGCTTTCAAGGAAACATGGTTAAAGTTACCTCCAATTCTGGTTGGAAAGGGCCAGGAGTTCTCTAGAAGAGGCCTGAATATTGGGGTACCACAGAGATTCTGAAGGTTCTGGCTAAGCTCACATTGAGTCCCAGGCTCTTGTATTGGCATTAGAGCTTGGCTTTTAGATGAGCTTTTTAGCTGATTGCATCTTTGCTGACCCTCACCTTCAGCTGTTCCAGCCATGTCTTCTCCTGAGAAAATTTGAATATTCTGAGTGTTTTCAAAGTCTTCATCTACCTGAATCCCCAGCTCCCTGGCCAGGGCGGCCATGTCCTCCACAGACACATATCTGAGGGAAGAAGAGAACATCAATTCCTGGAGGGCAGCTTGAAGGCCCTCCATGTTCTTCCTTCTGTCCCCAGTATCTCCCCTTCCCAAAACAGTAGCTGTGCCGGCTTCAAGTTCAGCATCTTCTGAAAATTTGAGCCTCTTCACTCTCCCTGGCTTGGGGACTGAGAACAAAGTAGCATCTTTCAATGGCAGCTTCTCCTAAAAACATTAGCAAGTCCCATTCCTTCTCACCTAGACAGTCAGTGAAAAAAAACACAGCTGAAGAAACTTCCATCAAAAAACCAAACTGAGTCCAAAAGCTTTCTAGATTTCCACGGAGATTAGCCAGAGCAACAGGCTTTTGGAAAATACTGGGGTTTTCCTTTCTATCATCGCTATCAGGAAAACACCACGTTATCTCAACCAGGCCATCAGAGATTTGCCGGGGAAGCACCAAAAGAGGCAAATCTTGATGAAGAAAGATTTTGTGTGATTTCAACTGGGCAGGGCTGAGAAGTGTGTTGAGGATTCTGGACTTAGAGAAGCTACAGTATCTTAGACGCACAAAAGAGATGACAGGCATCTTCATGAGAGTCAGAAACTTTTCTGTATCCCCTGTAGGCCCTCCTGAAAACTGTGTTGACTGCTTCTTCACAATATCCTTCATGGCCCCCAGCATTAAGATACTTTTGTTGTTTTCTGCATCTGGCAGTAGCAGGGGAAGAGCAAACTGGCACTGATACATGTTTGACATGACTTGGCGTTGCAAAGAGCTATCTGAACACAGCATGGCGGCACAAAGGACATCAAGGGGATTAATAGTTTGTATGTCTCGAATTTCCAAATTCTCCACTCCAGCCAGCAAATCCTCCTTGCTATCTTCATCCAGAACCTTGCGCCTGAGGACTGAATCCCTAGCCGTCACATCTAGTGCCTGAACTTTCATCAGGAAATTCCAGGCTAAGTCTGCTGGACTCTCCGGGGTCCACTTACATCCTCGATCTAAGGAGAATTGTGTAACAAAATCTGGCAGAACCTTTCTGCTTCTATCCATGTTCAAACATAACAGGATGTCTTTAAACACCTTTTTTCTTTCTGCAGGAGAGAAAATAATAGTGAATGCCATGTTCAGAATCTCAATTTCCCCCCATCGACTTCTTTTTTTGAGACAGTCTCACTCTGTCACCTATGCTGGAATCCAGGGGCGTGATCATCATCCTGGGCTCAAGGGGTCCTACCATCTCAGCTTCCCAAGTAACTGAGACTACAGTCACACCCACCACCATGCCTGGCTACCTTTTATTTTTTAAATAGAGATGGGACCTTGCTATATCGCCCAGGCTGATCTTGAACTCCTGGTCTCAAATGAACCTCCCAAAGTGCTGGGATTACAGGCATGAGTCACTGTGCCCAGCATGACTTCAAAATTAAATAAATCATCTGCCTTATGTTTTGCTTTGAGACAGAGTTTGAAAGAAAACTGTCACCCAGGCTGGAGTGCAATGGAGCCATCTCAGCTCACTGCAACCACCACCTCCTGGGTTCAAGCTATTCTTGTGTCTCAGCCTCCCGAGTAGCTGGGACTACAAGTGTGTGCCACCATGCCCAGCTAATTTTTGTATTTTTAGTAGAGGTGGGATTTCACCATGTTGGCTAGGCTGGTCTTGAACTCCTAGCCTCAAGTGATCAGCCTGCCTCAGCCTCCCAAAGTGCTGGGATTGTAGACATAAGCCCCTACACCTGGTCTAATCTACATTTTCACTGCAAAAAAAACTGAAACAATATAAATAAAGTAGAAGTCTCCTTTCACCATTCTGGCAAGTCATCTTCGTTTTTAGGGGAGATATCAATATGGTACAGTATGTTTGCTTCCCATCCTTTTTCTATGCAAGTACTTAAGTATGCATGCATATATAGAAATAAATAGTTTTACTTAGTAGATGCTTTTTTTTTTTTTTTTTTTTTTTTTTTTTTTTTTTTTTTTTTTTTTTTTTTTTTTTGAGATGGAGTCTGGCTCGGTCGTCCAGGCTAGAGTGCAGTGGCAAGATCTCAGCTCACTGCAACTGCAACATCCACCTCCCAGGTTCAAGTAATTCTCCCAGCCTCAGCCTCCCGAGTAGCTGGGATTACAGACGTGCGCCACCACACCCAGCTAATTTTTGTATTTTTGTAGAGATAGAGTTTCAACATGTTGGCCAGGCTGATCTCCAACTCCTAACCTCAAGTAATCCACTGCCTCAGCCTCCCAAAATGCTGGGACTATAGGCGTGAGCCACCATACCCAGCCCATGCTATTTTTTTTTTTTTTTTTTTGCTTAAATGATATTATACGAAACAAATAATTCTTCATCTTCTTTTCACTTAGTGGTATTACTTGCAAATTATTTCAAGTCAGCATACATACTGATCTACCTAACTCGCTTTAGCTATTTCATGGTACTCCATGGTTTGGATGGATGTAACTATTTAACAATTGCCTATGGATGATCATTTAGGTTTTTTATTTTTTAAAAATGTGCTAACATTTACAGACAGCAATGCAAAAAATCTTGTTAAGGTTAAATTATATACATCTATGAGAAATACTCTAGGTTGATACTGGTTTGTTGTTGTTGTTGTTGTTGTTGTTGTTGTTGTTTGAGACGGAGTCTCGCTGTGTCACCAGGCTGGAGTCCAGTGGCTCGATCTTGGCTCACTGCAACTTCCGCCTCTCGAGTTCAAGTGATTCTCCTGTCTCACCCTCCCAAGTAACTGGGACTATAGGCGCCCGCCATCACGCCCAGCTATTTTTTTTCTTTCTTTTGTATTTTAGTAGAGACAGTTCACCGTGTTGCCCTCCTGAGCTCAGGCAATCCACCCGCCTCAGCCTCCCCAAGTGCTAGGATTACAGGCGGGAGCCACTGTGCCTGGCTTTTTCTTTTTTTTTTTGAGATGAAGTCTTGCTCTGTCACCCAGGCTGGAGTGCAGTGGCATGATCTCAGCTCACTGAAACCTCCACCTCAGCCAGAGTGGCTCATGCCTGCAATCCCAACATTTTGGGAGGCTGATGTGGGCAGATTAGTTGAGCCCAGGAGTTGAGACCAGACTGGGCAAAATGGTAAAACCCTGAACCACCTGGGTTCAAGTGATTCTCCTACCTCAGCCTTCCGAGTAGCTGGGACCATATACGGGTGCCACCACACCTGGCTAATTTTTTGTGTTTTTAATAGAGATAAGCTTTCACTATGTTAGCTAGGATGGTCTCGATCTCCTGACTTCTTGATTCGCCTGCCTTGGCCTCAGTTTACAGGAACTGAAGATTTTATTTCCTTCAAAGTTTTTCTCAGAGTTTACATGCTATACCTAATTTTTCCTGATCTCCCATTTTCCAAACTATGTTCTACCTTTTTTTTTTTTTTTTTTTGGAGACAGAGTCTTGTACTGTTACCTAGGCTGCAGTGCAGTGGTGCAATCTCACTTCACTGCAGTCTCCACTTCCTGGGCTCAGGTGATCCTCCTGCCTCAACCTTCAGAGTAGCTGGGACCACAAGTGCACACCATCAACCCCACCTAACTTTTCATTTCTTCATTTTGTAGAGACAGGGTTTCACCATTTTGCCCAGGCTGGTTTCAACTCCTGGGCTCAACTAATCTGCCCGCCTCAGCCTCCCAAAATGTTGGGATTGTAGGCATGAGCCACTCTGGCTGGCCTACCTACTTCTTATAAATACAGAGATAGTGCATAACAGAGAGAGAAGATCAGATTGGATTTCCTACTCCTGACAGATGGCCAGCTAGTGTAAAAATGTAAAATTACCCTTAAAAATAGCCTTGAAGAAACAACAGAAGAGAAAAGCATGGATTTTAGGAATTAATAAAAGTAACTACAAGAAGCCTTTGAGTAGTCTCAAAGTTGCTTGAACTGGTATATGTATTGGGGCAAAAAGGTGAGGGGGAGGTTGAATCTAGCATGAAGAGTTCACAGAGGAAGCAGTGAGAGAGTAGGTTGCAGGACAGCTTTTAAGTTCTGCTTTTTCCTGTCTCATACTTTCCCTTAAGAAAACAATTATCTACTTCTTCAGCCAGAAATTGGTACCCATGGCTGGGTGCAGTGGCTCACACCTATAATCCCAGCACTTTGGGAGGCTGAGGTGGGCAGAACACTTGAGGTCAGGAGTTCAAGACCAGCCTGGCCAACATAGTGACACCCGTCTCTATTAAAAATACAAAAATTAGCCAGGTGTGGTGGCAGGTGCCTGTAGTCCCAGCTACTCGGGAGGGTGAGGCAGGAGAATCACTTGAACCCAGGAGATGGAGGTTGCAGGGTTGCAGTGAGCCGAGATTGTGCCCCTACACTCCAGTCTGTCATCTCAAAAAAAAGAAAGACATCAGTACCCACAGTATCCAAGCCAGGTGTGTCCACAAGGTAATAACAGTGTCACTATGGAGCAGATCAAAGCAACAGAGTAGATGTACACATAAAACAGAGATGTATCTAATTAAGCACAGAGCTAGGTGAAAAAAGTATCAGGAAACTAATCTCAGTTTTATAAATTAAAATTCATAAAATAACTCAGCTAAGGCAAAAGAAATAAACAGAGATTTCAGCTGCCACCCATGGAAAAGGAGTCTAAATTTTGAATTTAAGTGCAGTCAGGTTAATTGGAGACACAAACAGACCAAAATAATATTCAGACTCTTGGGAGAAATATAACAATCTAGAGTATGACCTATTATATACAATGGATAAAACATAATCCAAAGCTAACAGACATAGGAAGAAGTAGGAAATGTAACTCATACTCAATGGACACTGACTCCAAAATGACCCAGATGTTAGATTTAGCATATAAGAATTTTATAGTCAGGCATGGTGGCTCATGCCTGTAATTCCAAAACCATGGGAGGCTGAGGCAGGAGGACCACTTCAGCCCAGAAATTCAAAACCATCCTGGGCAACATCGTGAAAACCCTCTCTCTACGAAAAATACAAAATTAACCAGGCATGATTTTCTGTGCCTGTAGCCCTAGCTACTTGAGAGGCCGAGATGGGAGGATGGCTTAATCCTCAGCCTGGGAGGTTGAGGCTGCAGTGAGCCAAGATTGCACCACTGCAATGTAGCCTGAGCAACAGAGCAAGACTCTGTCCCCCCCGCCCCGCCAAAAAAAAATTAAAATTAAGCCCACAATGAATGATTAAATAGGAATTCTCAGGAAAAAAATAGAAACTACTTTTAAACAGGAAATTCTGGAATTAAAAATCACAACATATGAATTTGTTTAAAATCACTACTTGGGCTAACAACAAACTGGAGATGATAGAAGAAAGTAAATATCTAACCTGAAGAATAGAGAGAAAAAATATTAAAGAAAAATGAGCAGAGTCTCTGGAACCTGTAGAACAACACTTTTAAAACTCTAAAATTCATGTACTTGAAGTCTCAGAAAGAGAGAAGAGAAGAAGTGAGAAAGAAAAAAATCTTGGTAAATAACAGCTGAAAAGTTTCCAAATTTGATTAAAAGTTTTTTATAGATTCAGGAAACTCTGCAAACACTAAGAGAAAAAAAAAATCACACCTAGACACATCAGAGTTAACTGCTCAAAAGAAAATTAAGAAAAAATCTTGAAAACAACCAGAGATAAATGACATAGCACTTACAGAGGCTCAATGATAAAATGACTGAAGATTTGGCATCAGAAACAATGGAAGCTAAAAGACAGAGAAGGCTGGGCCAGTGGCTCACGCCTGTAATCCCAGCACTTTGGGAGACCGAGGCGGGTGGATCACGAGGTCAGGAGATCGAGACCATCCTGGCTAACATGGTGAAACCCCGTCTCTACTAAAAAGTACAAAGAAGTAGCTGGGCATGGTGGCAGGCGCCTGTACTCCCAGCTACTCGGGAGGCTGAGGCAGGAGAATGGCGTGAACCCGGGAGGCGGAGCTTGCAGTGAGCCGAGATGGCGCCACCGCACTCCAGCCTGGGTGATGGAACAAAACTCCGTCTCAAAAAAAAAATTAAAAAGACAGAGAAATGGCATCCATAACATGTTAAAGGCAAACGTTGTAGAATCCTATATCCAGCAAAAGCAACCTTCTGGAATGAAGGCAAAACAAAAACACCTTTCAATAAACAAAAACTAAGAGAATTTACCACCAGCCGACTTGTACTAAGAGAAATAATAAATAAATTTTTCAGGCTAAAGGAAAATAATATAAAATGAAAACCTGGATCTTCAGGAAAAAAGAAAGGCCACAGGGAAAGGGAAACATATTGGTTCCACCCAATGGTTGAACCCAACTACAAGCTGGAGGGGGAAGAGAGTCAATTGATACTGTCTATACAAGTTGACCTTCTATAGTGCAGAGCACACAAGGCAATAGTTTAAGCCTTTCTGAGACTTTGATACTGTGATATTTTTTACATAAAATTTTGCATGACAAAAAACATGAAGACCTCCCTTTGAGTTAGAACTTTTTTTTTCAGTTCTCAGCTGCACAGACAAATATTACTTGAGAAAGAAACAAAGAATAGCCACATGCCTCTAGTCAACTAGAGTGGATGGGCAGCCATTAGAATTACATTATAGATCATAACTACATTATTAGTAAGACTTCTCTCGATCTGTTTTGCTAAAGATGTTTGATTGATTGCAGTAATATCCCCAATTAATGGCTTTCTGGTATCCATAGTCTTTGCTATATTACTTTGCAAGAAGTAGAACTTGTTTTCCCCCAACCTTAAACCTGATTTGGCTTTGAGACTTGCTTTGGTCAACAGAATGTGGCAGAAGTAATGGTGTTATGGGTTGAATTTTGTCCACCTCAAAAAGATATGAAGTCCCCCAGTACTGCAGAATGTGGCTTAATTTTATAAATAGCATCTATATCTTTACAGAAGTAATTAAGTTAAAATAAGGTCTTGGGGGTAGGGGTGCCTAAATCAATATAATTGGTGTCTTAATAAAAAAGAAAAATTTAGACACAGAGACATGCACAGAGGATAGATGATGTGAAGAGACACAGGGAGAAAATGGTCATCTGTAAGTCAAGGAACGCACGAAGCTACCAGGAGCTAGGCAAGAAGCCTGAGACAAATCCTTTCCTAGCACCTCCAGAGGGAGCATGACCCTGCTAATACCTTGACATCAGGCTTCTGGCCTTCTGAACTGTGAGACAATAAATTTTTGTTGTTCTAAAGCCAATCATTTGTGGTACTTTGTTACAGCAGCCCTAGGAAACTAATACAGATGGCATAGATGGCATGATGATCGTTCTAAAGCTAAGACTCAAAAGGCCTTCACTACTTCTCTGTCTCCCTCCCTCCACCTTGCTCTCTCTCCCCTTCTCTCTCCTTTACCCTCTTCATAAGAATATATTTGGCCATGCGCAGTGGCTCCTGCCCATAATTCCAGCACTTTGGGAGACCGAGATGGGCGGATCACCTGAGATCAAGAGTTCAAGACCAGCCTGGCCAACATGGTGAAACCCCGTCTCTACTAAAATACAAAATTAGCCAGGCGTGGTAGTGGGCACCTGTAATGCCCGCTACTCAGGAGGCTGAGGCAGGAGAATTGCTTGAACCTGGTAGGCAGAGGTTGCAGTGAGCCAAGATCATGCCACTGCACTCCAGCCTGGGCAACAGAATGAGCCTCCATCTCAAAAATAAATAAATAAATAAATAAATAAATAAATAAATAA
>NW_016812360.1:465217-501507 GCF_001698545.2 Rhinopithecus bieti | reverse complement strand
ACCCTCTTCATAAGAATATATTTGGCCATGCGCAGTGGCTCCTGCCCATAATTCCAGCACTTTGGGAGACCGAGATGGGCGGATCACCTGAGATCAAGAGTTCAAGACCAGCCTGGCCAACATGGTGAAACCCCGTCTCTACTAAAAATACAAAAATTAGCCAGGCGTGGTAGTGGGCACCTGTAATGCCCGCTACTCAGGAGGCTGAGGCAGGAGAATTGCTTGAACCTGGTAGGCAGAGGTTGCAGTGAGCCAAGATCATGCCACTGCACTCCAGCCTGGGCAACAGAATGAGCCTCCATCTCAAAAATAAATAAATAAATAAATAAATAAATAAATAAATAAATAAATACACACACACACACACACACACACACACACACACACACACTGCATCTATTCTGAGAACAAGCCCAGAGTAGCCTGCTAGAAGAGGAGAGACCAGCCTTTAACTACCTCATCACACATGCATGAGTGAACCCAGGGAACACCAGAGAACTGCCCAGCCAACCACAGACATGTGAACAATAATAAACTCTCAGTGTTTGAAGTGACTAAATTTTGAGATGATTTGTTATGTAGCATTATTGAGGCCAAGAGTTCAAGACCAGCCTGGGCAGCCTGGTGAAATCCAGTCAGTACCTGATACAGAAAAGAAATTTTCATGAAAATAAAACAATATGTAAGAGACACACTGCAATATTAGAATGTTACCTATGGAAGAAGGTAAATGGGAAATGGAGAAAAAAACAGAATAGATAAACGGGATTTTTGCGGAATAATGATGACACTATGCAATGAATTAATTAATTCAAACCTATGCACCAACTAAAATAAATAAATAAATAAAAATTAAGAATGGGGCCCCAAAATCATCATGTATTAAGAAGTTATTTGGGGGCGGGGCAAGAGGCATGGGTTGAATTATGTCCCTCACAAAATTCATATGTTGAAATCCTAACCCCCAGCACCTCAGAATGTGATGTTATTTGGAAATAGGGCCACTGCAGATGTGATTAGTTTTAATAATGTTATTAGGGTGGGCCCTAATCCAGTATGACTCGTGTCTTCTATTTTGTCCAAAGGGATGCACACTCAGGGACAAGGCTATTTGAAGGTAAAGACATAGCAGAGGGAAGCTTGCACAAGCCAAAGAGTGTCAACGATTTCCAGCAAACCACCAGGAAAGTTAGGATCCTTCAGATCACATCCTTCAGAAGGAACCAACCCTTGTCCACGTGCGGCAGCTCATGCCTGTAATCCTAGCACTTTGGGAGGCCGAGGTGGGTGGATTACTTGAGGTTAGGAGTTTGAGACCAACCTGGCCAACATGGTGAAATCCCGTCTCTACTAAAACTACAAATATTAGCCAGGTGTGGTGGCACGCACCTGTAATCCCAGCTACTTGGGGAGCTGAGGCAGGTGAATCGCTTGAACCCAGGAGGCAGAGGGTACAGTGAGCAAGGTCGCACCATTGCACTCTAGCCTGGGTGACAGAGTCTCGCTCTGTCTCAAAAAAAAAAAAAAAAAGAACGAACCAACCCTGTCAGTACTTTGATTTCAGATTTCTAGCCTCCACAAGAAATTTGTGTTTATTGTTTAAGCACCAATTTTGTGGTATTTTGTTACAGCATCCCTCACAAACTAATATAAGGTGTGATGAGGAAGAAATGACTCTCTTCCTACCCATAAGTGGATGATGAGTCCCCAAGATTTGAAATGAATGTGAGATGGTAGTTACATTTTCATCCTCTACTCAGAACTTAGTGATGTTTATTTTCCCAGGCAATATCACTCCAATGAAACACTTCTCATTTTGAATTTTCATTAAGAAATATTCAGATTTGGCCAGGTGCAGTGCCTCACACCTGTAATCCCGGCATTTTGGGTGGCCAAGCCGGGCAGATCACTTGAGTCCAGGAGATCGAGACCAACTTGAGCAACATGGCAAAATCTCATCTTTACAAAATACAAAATTAGCCAGGCATCGTGGCAGGTACCTGTAATGCTAGCTACTCAGGAGGCTGAGGTGGGAGGATCACCTGAGCCTGGGAGTTAGAGGCTGTGGTGAGTTGTGATCGTGCCACTGCACTCCAGCCTGAGTGAGACCGTGTCTCAAAGACATTCTTTTTTAAATAAGGAAATATTCAGATTCAAGATACAAATATAATTCTCATCAAGATGGCATTATGTGGACTGGATCAAGCCAAGTAACAATATTTTGGGATCTTAGCCATTTACTGACTGTTTTGACTTAAATAGTCAAACACATAATCCCCACATCTCTCTGGTCACAAAGGCACTAAAATAACCAAAGTGGTTTAACCTGAGGAATAGGTTAGCCTGAAATTAATGATTAGCAACTCCTTGTACGTATTATGGGAAATTAATGATTGGCAACTCCTTATACGAACTACAGAAATTTACAAACTGACAATCAATATTTACTTTTGCGTATGCTGTCCATCATTTCCTACGTCCTGGGAGCTCCTTTAAGTCAACACCTACCTCAAGGAGATTCCAGGTCAGAGAGGAACAAGGAATTCCTTGGTAGTTGATTTTCTGCTGACATCTGTGCCTTTGTCATCCTCCTATCCCCATTATGTCATGGCAAGCTTATTAACTTAATAAGTTGTTGCCTGACTAACTATGCAAGGTATTTCCATACCTTCTATACTTTTCTCCTGTTCCTCCTCCAATGAAAGGGTGGTTTCTGATTCCTCATAACTTGGTTCTTCACCAGAGAACTCTGTGGTTTCTGAATTCTCAAAGTCCTCTTCACCATCATATCCAACGTGCTCTGGGTCATCATAAACCTCCTCTTCCACAATGGCTTCTGCATCTTCAGGGGAGTCAACAGATCCTAGATATTCCTCTTTTCCTAAGTATAAAGAATCATCTAGTTCCTCATATCTCTGGCCATCCTTTATATATGCAATAGTTGCTGGAACTTCATATCCAACTTTCTCAACTGAATATGATAATGTGACTTCTGGCGTGTCATATTCCTTCTCATTCTTCCTGGCAGACAAAGCTGTTTCCCTATAACTAGTTTTCTTGTCCCTGAAAAACTCAGAGGTTTCCAAATCCAAGTGTTCCTTCTCACTGAAGAACACTGTGATCTCAGGGGTCTCAGGCTGTTTTATTCCAGGAGAAAAAGCATCTTCTGAATTCTTGCTTGCCTCCATAGATTGAGGAGGTACTATATTCTCATGTTTTAAAACTTCTGCAAAGAAAAGAAAAGAATTGTTTTCCCAATTAAGAAAAGAAACTGTATAATAGCTGGAGTTCCTGAGGCCTCAAAGAATCACCCCTCTTCTTCTTTTTTTTTTTTTNGTTATTAATCTCTATAGTGCCTAATTTATAAATTAAACTTTATTGTAGATATGTATGTACGGGAAAAAACATAGTATATACAAGGTACAGTACTATTTCCCATTTCAGGCATCCACTAGGGGGTAATAATGTCAGACAGATGACAAAGTAATATATCAAGAGCCTTTTAGAATCAATAACTAAAAGACCATTAAAAAAGTGGGCATACATTAAAATTAATTTTCTTTTGTTTTGAGACAGAGTTTCGCTCTTGTTGCCCAGGCTGGAGTGCAATGGCACGATCTCGGCTCACTGCAATGTCTACCTCCTGGGTTTAGGTGATTCTCCTGCCTCAGTCTCCCAAGTAGCTGGGATTACAGGCATGCACCATCATGCCCAGCTAATTTTTGTATTTTTAGTAGAGACGGGGTTTCACTTTGTTGATCAGGCTGGTCTCAAACTCCTGACCTCAGGTGATCCACCTGTCCCGGCCTCCCAAAGTGCTGGGATTGCCCAGCCACCTCTTATTTCACTGGAGGACAGAAATACCTAACACCTCCTATATAACTTGCATGTCAACGTATCAACTTTCAGAACTTTCTTTTTTCCACTAAAAAATAAAAAAATCAGATCACACCACTGTCTTGATTAAAGTTTGAGTCCTTCCCAGCAACCTTCCAGGGTAAGTGAGGAAAACAAAAAATTTGAATCGTATGAACAGTGTTTACTTGTGGACTTACTGTGACTCACAACAGACTCACGTATCCTGGGGCCATTGCTAATGAAATCTGATCACAAATACTTTCTAATCAGTAAACAAATGGCTCTAATTTGGAATAGTGTGCTTTAGAAATAATTTTAAAAAATTCTAAACATATAAATCTTGTCCTAAATTAGGTATCATTAACATTCACCTTTTTAACTGAGCCTCTACCTCTAACATCCCTTAAAATAATTTTGAATGTTTTTTTTAGATTCCTAGAAAAGGAGCTACACCTATCCTAGTAGTAATTTACAGAATTGCTAAGCAACTGGAAGAATTGCTTTTTCGTGGACTACTAGTTATCTTTGAACCATTTAAGAATTAGCACTGGAATTGCCCCGGGAAACAGCTGCTGCTGGCATTCTTACCACCAAAAAAAATGAAACTACTGATCTGCCATCTATGTGTTAAAAATTATTTTCCTTGTATTTTCAAAATGGCTATACTAAGTGAAAGATACAGCTTGTGGTCTTAGCACTGTAAATATCCACGAATTCACCTACTTGAAAAACAAACCCTGGACTGTGTTATTATTAACAGTATTTTCCTTCCAACTGTGAGAGTTCAGCATGTTACGGTCAGTATAATGAGCAGTTTACGTTAGCATTAAAACAACTGCAAGTTTTGAGTACAGTCTGAAAAACAACTTATCAATTCCGTAAACCAATAAGATGTTAAATTTCAGAAACTTTTAAATTCCAGTTTTCCTTATTTCATATTTCAATGAAAATTATCTCTGGAAAAGACTAACAAAATAAAAGGGACAATTTTCTTTCTTTTTTTTCTTTCTTTTCAGAAAGTCTGCCCCCTCCCTCTCACCCCAGAAAGTATACAAAGTCAACTTACCATGCCTTAAGCCGCAAATGGCAGCGGAATGTGGAAAAGTACTAAATAAACACTTGAGAAAATGCTGACAGGTCGTCTCTCCCTTTTTCTGTACCAAAATTAACAGCTTCCGACTCTTCTTCAGGAGATCTGTAACATTCTCCAGAGTCTCATACTCTTCCTCAGAAATCAGCCTCCGAGAAGTTAACGTGTCTAAGATAGAATCAGGATCATGTTGGAGGATTTCAAGCAACTTTTTTCGTTCTCTTTCTATGATCTCTGAGGGAGTACTCTCAGTAGCCATTGTTCCTGTTTCCTCTAAACCAGGAAATGGATTATGAAATCATCCTAATGAATAAGTAAAAGTTGAAAACAGAATGACAAAGAACAATTTTATTTGGCTAAGCTTTAACATGTCAATGATGCCTAGTGTTGGAGAGTGCAGATACAAGCACAGTGGGGCAACCCAGCTCAGAGCACTCTCTGATCCGGGGTCCTTGTGGATTATTTATCTGCTCTTTTGAAGGCTTGATAAATTCTCACCATGACTCAGACCCAGGGTCACCTCCTCCAAGAAGTCGCTCTTGAACTTCAGGTTGGACTAGGTATTCCCTGCTCAGAGAACTATACTATGATGCCAAGATTGTAAATTATTAATTAATATTTGGTGGGCAATCTGGCAATATACAGCAATAAATAAATAAAGTTGAAGACAGATAAAAATAAAACTTCATATCCTTCAACACAGTAATTCCAGTTCTAGGAAATTATCTTAAGGAAATAATGAAGCAAATACCCAAAGATGTATGTACAAGAATCTGCATTATAACATTGTTTACAATAGCAGAAAATGGAAAATAACCAAAATTGAGGTTTAGGGAATAAATATTGACATGTCGACAGTGAAACACCAAAGAACTATTAAAAAGGATAAAGTACATCTTTACATATTGACAAGTAATGATATCCATGATATATTGCTATGGAAACAGCAAGTTATAGATCTCATTTGTGTTTTAAAAAAGTTAATGTGTATACAGTATATGTATACAATATGTGTATACAGGTATACATTATATTTTAAAGAAGACAGTCAAGAGATATCCCAAACTTTAACACTGGTTATCTCTGAGAATATGATTACAGGGAAATTTATACTTCCACCTTAAACATTACTATTTTATATTTTATATTTTTGATTTTTTATTATATTTATTTTAAGAAAATTACCTGGTTGGTCTTTATTTACTCCTTCATAGTTCACAAGAACCTGAAAGTGATCTGCTCTGCATAACTAGCAACAGGATACTAGATGAATAAACTGATATTTCTTATAACATAATATTACATGGCATTCAAAAAGAATGAACTTCAGTGACCCACAATATAGAGAAATCATAACAATAGTAAGGAAAAACTGTAAATCCCAAAGGTTTATATATAATATGACACCTTTTTTAAAAGTTCAAATAAACACACACTTACATTTAAGATTACACATGAAGTCATTAAAATTTTACAAAACAAAAATCAAACAATGATGAATATGAAATTCAGAATGATGGTTATCTCACATAAGGGAAGCTTGGGGATGCGATGGGATTGAGGAGGAGATCATGGATATCCTACAATGTAGGAGTTGGGCTTATCAGGGCTACTCTATTATTAAAGGTAAATAGCTAATGTGTAAATAAAAGCAGAACATGCATGAACCAATGCTATTAGGAACCAAGTATAATGAGTAATCCAATTCTGGTATCTCCAAGGTTAAAAAAGTATTTTAAAATCCTGGCTGGACGAGGTGGCTCATGCCTGTAATCCCAGCTCTTTGGGAGTCTGAGGAAGATCACTTGAGACCAGGAGTTTGAGACCAACCTGAGCAACACAGCAAGACCCTATCTCTACAAAAAATGTAAAAATTATCTGGTCGTGGTTGTGTACATCTGTAGTCCCAGCTGCTCGGGATGGGAGGCTGAGGCAGGACAGCTGCTTTGGCTCAGAAGTTTGAGGTTGTAGTAAGTAACTCTAGCCTAGACTCTTTAAAAAAAAAATCCTCATATGATATTAAAAATTAATATTAGGTAAGAGTTTTATAAAATTGAAGAGTTTTAAAATTTTTATTTATTTTGACCAATTATAATCGTATATAATTATGGGATATTCAGTAATTTTATATGTACGCAGTGTGGAATGATTCACTGATATTAACATATACATCACCTTCAATACTTATAATTTATTCCTTCTGTCTGTGACTTTGTATCCTTTGACCAGCACCCTTCCCTTCCCCGCAACTCCTAGCCTCTCTCTGGTAACCACCATCATATTCTAGGTAAGAGTTCTTAAATATGTATTTCAAAAGTATGGCTTTCAAGTGATGCATCCCACCTCAGGCCCACAATTTGATTGACACTGTCATAAAGATTGCCAGTTTTTTGTTGTTGTTGTTCAACTTGATCAGGAAGGTACTTTAATAACAGGTCTCTCAAACCACCAATCTCCTCTCCAATGCTCCACCTTAAGTATGCTCCTTTCTCACAATAACCTTTCTGAGATTTCAAAGCCAATGGGAAAAAAGTGTTCACTTGAAGTGGAAAACTTAGCATTGAAATTTAAACTTCCTTCTAGAAGTTTTTGTTTTGTTTTGTTTTGAAACAGAGTCTCACTCTGTTGCCCTGACTGGAGTGCAATGGTGCAATCATAGCTCACAGCAGCCTCAAACTCCTGGACTCAAGCAATCCTCCCACCTGTCTCCTGGGTAGCTGGGAATACAGGCCTGTGCCAATCTGTTCAGCTCTTTAAAAAAAAATTTTTTTTGTAGAGACAGGGTTTCACTACATTGTCCAGGCTGGTCTCGAACTCCTGGGTTTAAGCAATCTTCCCATCTTAGCCTCCCAAAGTGCTAGGATTACAGGCATGAACCATATTTTTTTTTTTATTATTTGTAGAGATGGGGTCTCCCTAAGTTGCCCAGGCTGTCCTGGGCTCAAGTGATCCTCCCACCTTGGCCTCCAAGAGTGCTGGGATTACAAGTGTGAGCCACCATGCCAAGCTGTCTAGTTTAAATTGTTTCCTGATGACCCGGTATGGTGGCTCATGCCTGTAATCCCGGCACTTTGGGAGGCCGAGGCAGGTGGATCACCTGAGGTACGGAGTTCAAGACCAGCCTGACCAACATAGAGAAACTCCATCTCTAATAAAAATACAAAATTAGCCAGGCATTGTGGCACATGCCTGTAATCCCAGCTACTTGGGAGGCTGAGGCAGGAGAATCGCTTGAACCCGGGAGGTGGAGGTTGTAGTGAGCCAAGATTGCACCATTGCACTCCAGCCTGGGCAACAAGAGCAAAAAAAAAATTGTTTCTTGATAACAGAAATGTACATAGTACAGCCTTAGAATGCAAAGGAAGTGAGCTGGGGGAAGGGTGAGTGTAACCAGGATGTTCATTATTATATAAAATATAGCCAGGAAGTACAAAATTGAAAGTATAGACCTCAAATCAGAATGAATAACACAGGACTAGAAGTCTTAAATGTGCTCTATTTTATTATTGTTGTTTTGTTTTTTGTTTTTTTGTTAGGCTAGTCTCGAACTCCCGACTTCAGGTGATCTGCCTGCCTCGGCCTCCCAAAGTACTGGGATTACAGGCATGAGCCACTGCAACTGGCCTTATTAGTTGCTAATCTTACTGTGCTAATTCATAAATTAAACTTTATCATAGATATGAATGTATAGAAAATTCTCCCTTGAATTGCTGCTAACGAATATATGTGATGTTTTCAAGACAAAAGTCAACAGTAGTTTCGTGTATTGTAGAAATAAAAAGATGCAGGTCTCAGTGCTGAGTCCTGGTGGTCAAGAGACTTGATTGTATCAGAACCATGGATGCAGGACTTAATATAGTTTCTGTCACTGCCAAAAAGCAAAATGTCAGGGGGCGAATGCCTAGGCTAACAGTCTTAGATCAACCATTTCAGACATTGATCTAGTCCTGGCTGGGCGTGGTGGCTCACACCTGTCATCCCAGAACTTTGGAGGCTGAGTGGCGGCTGATCACTGGAGGTCAGGAGTTTGAGACCAGCCTGGCCAACATGGTGAAACCCCGTCTCTACTAAAAATACAAAATATTAGCCCGGTGTGGTGGCGTGTGCCTGTAGTCCCAGCTACTTGGGAGGCTGAGGCACAAGAATTGTTTGAACCTGGGAGGGTAGAGGTTGCAGTGAGTCGAGATGGCACCACTGCACTTCAGCCCCAGCCCCGGTGACAGAGTGAGATCCTGTCACAAAAAAATAAAAAATAAAATAAAATAAAATAAAATGTTGATATAGTCTCTAGTCCTGACCTAAACCTAGCAATTGCATAGAAACTTGGAGGGTCTGACCAGCCTTCATAGACCTCTAGAAAGCCAAGAGTTTGCTTAACCAGGGCAAAATTTACATGGTTTGACATACACCAGAAAGAACCACCTCACACTAGAGAGGAGGAAAAATAATTCTCTCTCCTGTCTTCAATTCGGGGAATGTCTGGAGTAAAGAGACTGACATAATGCCTGTCACACTGCTTGGTTCCTTAATGGTTGACACCTCTCCTACCCTTTCTACACTGACCTCATTTCTCACAGCCCCTGTGGTAGGCAGAAAAATGGCTGCCTCCAAAGATAACAAGGTACTAATCCCCTCAACCTGTGAATAAATTAGATTATGTGGCAAAGGACAATTACAATTGCAGAGGGAATTAAGGTTGTTAATTAGCCAAACTGGAGATAAGGAAGTTATCTGGGTGGAGTCAATGTAATCACAAGGGTCCTTAAAAGTAGGAGAGGGGTGGCAGGGCACCCGAGCCCTTTGGGAGACCAAGACAGGAAGTTTCAGGAGTTCAAGACCAGCCTGGACAACATAGTGAGATCTTGTCTCTACTACAAATAAAAATAAAAGGAAAAGAAAAAGAATAAGAGGGATGCAGAATAAACAGTAATGCAATGTGAGAAAGCCTACAGTAGTCTCCACTTATCCAAGGTTTCCCTTTGCAGGATCTCAGGGTTTGTTACCCCATGGTCAACCATGGCTTAAAAATAGGTGAGTACAGGACAATAAGGTATTTCCAGAAAAAGAGACCGACCACACTCACATAAATACTGTTATGATTGCTCTATTAGTTGTTGTTAAATCTTTTATAGTGCCTAATTCATAAATCTAACTTCATCACAGGTACACATGTACCGAAAAAACAGTATATATAGGGTTTGGTATTGTGGTTTCAGGCATCCACTGAGGGTGGTGGAACTTAAACTCCACAGAAACAGGGGGGAAACTACAGTATCACAGGTTTTGAAGATGCGAGGGAGCAATAAACCAGAGTTTGGGCAGTCTCTAGAAGCTGAGAAAGGAAACAGATTCTCCCTCCTAGAACCTCCAAGAAAGAAAAGTAGCTCCGGCAACATTTTATTTTAGTTTTCTTTCTTTTTTTTTTTTTTTTTTTTTTGAGACAGTCTCACTCAGTCACCTAAGCTGGAGTGCAATGGCGCCATCTCGGCTCACTGCGACCTCCACCTCCACCCTCTGAGTAGCTGGGATGGCAGGCGCACGCCACCACGCCTGGCTAGTTTTTTGTATTTTTTTTTTTTTTTTTGTAGAGACAGGGTCTCCCTATGTCGCCCAGGCTGGTCTCCAACGCCTGGGCTCACGAGATCCGCCCGCCTCAGCCTCCCCAAGTGCTGGGACTACAGGCGTTAAGCCACGGGGCCAGGCCCCTGGAAACTATTTAACAAGTTCCATGTGTGATTCCTTGGCACAATGAAATATGGGATCAGATAACTTGCCTCTGATTTACTACAGTAACGACAACAATAACAAAAATAACTATTTGCCTTTCCCTTTACATTCTAAGCTCCAGCTCCAGGTCTCCATACTCCTCAAGACCTCTCACAGGGAGAGTCAGCGTCGGCCAAAAGCTTCCGGGATCGGAATGAGGAGGCGGCTGGAGAAGTTGCTTTCTCCTGAATAGGGATGATCCCAGACGCACACGGTCATTACACGCCGGGGACGCTCAGTCGGTGCGTGTACCCCCAGGCAGGGCCAGCCCCGCATTCCAGGTTCTCCATGTGCCCAGACGACAGTAATCCACGGTATGGCAACAGATCTGCCTGCTAACGCGCGAAACCGATCAGCATTAATAGTAGCACCAGCAACAGCGGCACGAAAAGCAGCTCATGGTCCAAGCGGGTCGGGCGAAGACTCGGCCAGCGGGTCGCCAGCCAACTGAGAGTCCCGCCCACCTTTCCGGCACTGAAGATGCGATTGGCCGCGCCTGGTACCGCATCCTCCTCTTGACCCCACCGACACTACGGCGACGGACGCTTGGGAACGCTGCACAGCGCTCCGCAGGAAGTACTTCCCTGGGCGGAAGCTTCTGAGCGTGATATAGCGGAAGTGCCTTCTCTTCCGGTCTCTCTGGTCTCGGCTGCAGAAGCGAGATGGTGAGTTGTGAGCAGGGTCTGTGTGAATCGCGTTCCATCCTCGTTCTTTGTGCCTCCCTGCCTGCTGTCCTTGGGTGGCTGTCAAGATTCCGGATAAGGGGAACTGGTGGGCAGAAAAGAGGCATGCGGTGGCCCTCAAGAGCCAGAAGAAGGGCTGCTAATTGGTGCTTGGGGGACCGATCCCGCCGTAATTGTGGAGCTAGAGCCGCATTGTGTCCCTTGCTTCGGTACAACCTTTGGAGACCTTTCACAGCTCTAGCCTTGTTTGGGAGCTGAAGGAAGGAGTTTGGGAATGTTTGGCTGTGTGTAACAAATAATTCATTAGTGATTCTGTCTGGCCGGAGTCTATAAAGATAAGGTATATTTCAGAACGTTGCAACTCTTGTGGAGGGCTTTGGGTAACGTGAAATGCTGGTATTTGTCTCTGACTTGGAATTCGTGGAGTCTTCTCCCACAGTTCCGACCTTTATGATTGCCTTTAGATTTTATCAGTACTTGGTTTCCCGGAGAACTCGAGTAAATCTAGAAATTGCCACGTTTCATAATTATCTGTTCCTTTAATGTGCAGACGAAGGGAACGTCATCGTTTGGAAAGCGTCGCAATAAGACGCACACATTGTGCCGCCGCTGTGGCTCTAAGGCCTACCACCTTCAGAAGTCGACCTGTGGCAAATGTGGCTACCCTGCCAAGCGCAAGAGAAAGTGTAAGTAACATTTTTCAGACCAACTGTGTTAGCTTTTGTTTGTATTGCACTTAAGTGGGGACATAGATTTGAACTTTATTTGGTGCCTATCTTAAAACTTGTACATCTGTATGCCGATGAGGTGGCATAAAACTCGTGTGTTAACAATACCTACAAGGTGTGTGGGGGAAAACCGTTTGAAATCTTTTCTGAACTTTGTTTTAGATAACTGGAGTGCCAAGGCTAAAAGACGAAATACCACCGGAACTGGTCGAATGAGGCACCTAAAAATTGTATACCGCAGATTCAGGTACAGTTTGTATGTTCGATCATAATTGGTCCTATGGGCTTGAATGAAACCTTCGTGTTTACTTATAAAAAGAACACTATGATGGTTACTGGGGATGAGTTGTTGGAAGCATTTTTATTTTTGGTGGTTCTTGAGACAGGGCTTCACTATGTTGCCCAAGCTTGAGTGCAGTGGCACGATCACGGTTCACTGCAGCCTCAGTCTCCCCAGCCTCAGGTGATCTCACCTCAGCCGCCCAGTACCGGGGACTTCAGGTGTGCGCTGCCACATGCCCAGCTAATTTTTAATTAGTATTTATTGTAGAGAATGGGATTTTGCCATGACCTAGGCTGATCTCAGAACTCCTGGGCTGAAGCCATTGGCCTACCCAAAGTGCTGAGATTACAGGCGTGAGCTACCGCCGCAGGCCAGATGTTGAAAACTTTTATTTTCTGCCACTGTAACCTTGAGGTCAGTTACTTTGGATTTTATTAGTTTTTTCACTAAACAATAGTATAAATTAAATGTCAGGAGCATTGTTTGAGCCAGGGTCCCAAAGAGTTGATATTTATTAGGTTTATCTTTAATTGTTATCAAAATTTGTCGAGACAGGAGTGAATAAGATCTGGGAGTCAGGCTTTGTTCAATCTTCAGTATAGTGGCTGTGGGCAAGAGTGCTATAGAAAACAGCCCTGGTTGCTGCTATTGCCTTAAGCTCTTGTTACCCAAGAGTCCTGGCCTTAGAGTTATAAATGCAGAATCTCAGCTCCGCCCTAGACTTAGCTGAGAGAACCTGCGTTTTAAACAGTAGTTTCTAAGAGATTAACCCATCTAAGATCTCAGCTAAGATTCAGAATGATGCAGATTAACTTTAAAGCTGGTGCTCCTTCCCTTACTATGTTCTATTTCAGCAGTTCTCAGCTGTTGATATTTTGGGCTGGATAATTCTTCGTAGTGGGATTGTCCAGTGCAAAATTGAATATTTTGCAGAATCCCTAGCCTCTACCCACTCAGTTCTCCAGAGTGTCCAGTTTTAAAGATAACAAGGCAGTTCAGGGCTTTGTAGACACCCATAGATGTGTTCATGTGCTGAAGCAACTTTCTTTGCACTCGGTCATACGTTTTTGTGGGCTTAATGTTGAATGGTCTGTTAGTACGATATAGGAGTTAAGAGCTTGAACTGAAGCCAGGCTTTTAAAAGTAGGATAGTTGACCTCTCTAAGAGTAGATATGGATGTTAAGTAAGTTAAAATGCAAAACTCTTGGTTTAGAAAATGTCTGCCATTAAACATGGTCATTGTTTTTTCCTTGCTTAGTCAAAGCAGTTGTGATCTATTCTCAGCATAGGGAACCATTTTCACAAATAATCTTTGATCTCTTGCCAAGTAGGAACAAACATACTGGCCCTTGACTAGTATAGCCAAATAAGTTTTTGAGCCTTAATTGCAATTGCGATTAACTATATCCGAAAATGGGTATCTTTAAGCAAAGTGAAGTAAAGAATTGCAGCTTATCAGTGATGTTGTAAAAATAAATGTCTGAACATATGAATGCAGTACTGATTTTAGCATTTAACTGAGATAAGCGCATTGAAATCTGTTTAACAAAAATTAAAATTGATTCATCGATGTTGCTAAAGTAACTTGTTCTTGTTTTTGACATCGTGCAGGCATGGATTCCGTGAAGGAACAACACCTAAACCCAAGAGGGCAGCTGTTGCAGCATCCAGTTCATCTTAAGAATGTCAGCGATTAGTCATGCAATAAATGTTCTGGTTTTAAAAAATACATATCTGGTGTGTGCTGAGGTATTTTTAATCAGTTAGACTTGTAGTATCAGTGAAATAATGTAGGTTTAAGGACTGGGCTAGCTTAATATCAGATTTACTTGTTAAGTGATTGTTTTAGAATGTTTCCCTTGGACTGGGGTTATAACGCGGTTTAAGGCAATGACTAACAAGCAGAATTCCAGGAGTCCTTGAAGCAGAGGGCACTGGAAGACAATACAGCAGATTAAAATAGCATAGCTCATGTGGCATAGATGGGCATTTAAGACGTTCGAGTAAATTTGAAAGAGCATGATGTTTAAATTACCTTTAGTAGCATGTTCGTTTGCTATACTGTCATGACTTTAGGAGGATGATTATTAGTCACATAGAGCCTCGGAGTACCACTGGGAACATACGGGTAGAGGTTTAGGTGGCTTCTGTTTTTCAAAAGATGATCTTATCCTAGTATCTGTAATGCTCACTTGGCACACCTGGCTTGTGGGCAGTCTGTAAGGTGACTAGCTAAGTGAAAAAAGCCTGCTAGGTATGACTCAGGAATAAGTAGGTTTGAGAAAAGGTAGGGCTGGGTACAAGTAAAGATTGAGCAGGAAATAAAGGAAAATCAAGTAAAAACCCTGAGATTTGTAGACTGAAGGCAATGATATGGGACTACTTGGTCGAATTTTTTTAGCCCTCAACTAAATCAACTTGTTGGGTGTTTCTGTGCTGAAGCAAGCACTGAAACTTGCTGTCATGCCTTCCCAGTTTTGGTGGATTATTGACAGGGTTGGGGTTTTTTTAAGAAATGAAGGGACAAAGTCAACCAACTGCTGAGTGAGAGGGCAGGGGCAATTGAAGGGAACATGAATGCTAGAACAGCTACATAAAATAGTGATGTAGCCAAGTCATGCTGTTTAAATTACAATTCACTGTGTTCAGAATAACATCTGAGGTTCTTAACCTGGCCTTGGAAGGGTATCCCTTTTACATGTAACCTGGAATGGTTTTATAATGTGCTACCCAATTGCTACTCTAATCCTGTATTTTAACTCCTAATTTACCCTTCAGGTCTCAGCTTCTGAACATTCACTGGTAAAGAAACCCTGCTGATTAAATCTCTCTTGGGCTTCTTCCCGTAATGTGAGACTATACTTTAAAGATGCATGGTCAGGACTGGGCACAGTGGCCCACGCCTGTAATCCCAGCACTTTGGGAGGCCTAGGTGGGTGGATCACGAGGTCAGGAGATCGAGACCATCCTTGCTAACACGGTGAAACCCTGTGTCTACTAAAAATAACAAAAAATTAGCTGGGCGTGGTGGCAGGCGCTTGTAGTCCCAGCTACTCAGGAGGCTGAGGCAGGAGAATGGTGTGAACCCTGGAGGCGGAGCTTGCAGTGAGCCGAGATTGTGCCACTGCACTCCAGCCTGGGCAACAGACCAAGACTGTCTCGAAAAAAAAAAAAAAAGATGTATGGTTAGAGTCCAGTTGCCATTGCTTTTCTTATTTACAGATAGTGCAATGGCACAATCCCAGCTCACTGCAGCTGCTTAATTCCTGGGCTCAAGTCAAGTGGTTCTCCTGCCTCAGCCTTCTGAGTAGCTGGGACTACAGGTGCACACCACCATACCTGGCTAATTTTTGTGTTTTTTGTAGAGATGGAGTTTCACTCGGCTAATTGTTTTTGTATTCTTAGTTGAGAGTGGGTTTCAACATGTTGACCAGGCTGGTCTCGAACTCGACATTGTGATCCACATGCCTTGGCCTCCCGAAGCCCTGGGATTACAGGCGTGAGCCACTGCGCCTGGCTGTCGTCACCAAACTTGAAAGTGAAGATAGACTAGACTTTCAGTCTAGTGAAAGTACCTTCCCTCTTGTTGCCCAGGCTGTGAAAGTACCCTGACCTCCATGTAAATGACCCTTGAGGCTGGGTGTGGTGGCTCACAGCTGTAATCCTGGCACTTTGGGAGGCCGAGGTGGGCGGGTCACGAGGTCAAGAGATCAAGACCACCCTGGCCCACATGGTGAGACCCCGTCTCTACTAAAAATACAAAATTTAGCTGGGTGTGGTGGTATGTGCCTTTAGTCTCAGCTACTTGGGAGGCTGAGGCAGGAGAATCGCTTGAACCTGGGAGGCGGAGGTTGTGATGAGCCAAGATTGCACCACTGCACTCCAGCCTGATAACAGAGCCAGACTCTGCCAAATTTTCAAATGAAACTAAGCAGTGGATTTTGCATTGGAGATGGAGTTAAACTGTGTTGCCCAGGCTGATCTTGGACTCCTGGGTTCAAGTGATCCTTTCATCTTGGCCTCCCAAAGTGCTGGGATTACTGGGACGAGCCACCACATCCCACCTGTTGTCACTATTTCTGTCTTTAACAGCACTTAGTCCTGCCTTAAGTTATGTATAAATAACCATTATACTTTAAATTTTTCAGCAGAAATTATGCTTTTTTCTGCAGTGTTACGTTTAGGTGTGCAAAAATTAAATTTAATGTTAAATTTAAATAAATGTTAAATTTATTTTTCCTAAGTACCCCATGTGCTTTTCAACTCTGTCCTCTGCCTGAAAAGCCTCCCTCCAGCCCCTACTTCCTTCCCATCTCTGTTCACAAAGTCAGGTTGATTTGCCCCCAACTGTCAAATAAAGCAGACTACCTGTTTACACATGTAACTGGTTATGTTCTGTAAAGTTACAAAATTAGAAAGGCTAATAGGTTGAATCTGTGGTGGCCGGGTGCGGGGGTTCACGCCTGTAATCCCAGCACTTTGGGAGGCCGAGGTGGGCGGATCACCTGAGGTCAGGAGTTGGAGACCAGCCTGACCAACATGGAGAAACCCGTCTCTACTAAAAATACAAAAAATTAGCTGGGCGTGGTCGTGCATGCCGTAATCCCAGCTGCTCAGGAGGCTGAGGCAGGAGAATGGCTTGAACCTGGGAGGCAGAGTTTGCGGTGAGCCAAAATCACGCCATTGCACTTAAGCCTGGGCAACAAAAGCGAAACTCTGCCTCAAAAAAATAAATAGAAAGGTTGAGTCTATGGCATTGAAAACCTTTGGGAACCATACCTTAATTGTAACTCCCATAGTAACTGCCCTACACTTAATAAAAAGTAGTAACAGGCAGATTCATTCAGTAAACTATTGAGCCAAAGTTGAAAGCACAATTTCTTCAGAGGCCTCACCTCTAATTGAGACACAGATAATTACATATTGTTCATATATATATATATGCACACACACACACACACACACACACACACACACACACACACACACTATGATGGATAAATGCACCAGTTGCTGTGAGAGCATTGGAAAGGAGTTTGTCATTTAATAGGTGAAGCCAGGCTAAGATTTAAGCTGAACCAGGGAAGACTTGAAGCAATCATGATGAGAGAGGAGGTAAGTGGCTTTGCCAGCAATGAAACAGCTGACATAAGGGTAACCAGTCAGAGGGGGGCATAGCTATGAAACTGCAGACACCCTGCTTGTCAGATTAGAAGGTGGATGTAGGGTTGGTAAGAAAAGAATTGAGGGAAAAGCAGCGATCAGATTATGAAGAATTTGTCTTGACAAATTATGGAGGATTTAAAGCAGAATGTTAGGAATAGTTGTTTAGCAAGATGAATGTGGAAAGTGTTAGTGTGCATGTGATGAGTCTTGAAGCTGCAAACTAGGTAACAGGTTCTTATAGTTCATGTGAAAATCATGACTCAGACCAAGGCAGTGGCTGTGGGGCTGCTGGGGAGTTCTCTCATCTAAAACTTGAATGTGCAAGTGAGTAGCTAACTTCCAAGCTCCTCTTACTGTATGATTTTCTGCATCTCATAAGGTGTGTGGGGATTACATGAGATCATATATGTAACAATAGCATTGTGTCTAATACAGCAAGCCTCAAAAATAACAGGGAGACAGGTGTTTTGGGATGCCTTAGGTTTCTGGACAAAAGCAAGGGAGGAGGTGGTTGCTCCATTGAGATATAGAACGATAAGGAATATAGAAAAGAGGTAATAAGGGGAAAATAGTAAAGTTGGGTTTTATTGACATACCTGTGGGGACACCAGGAGGGAGGGAAGTGTTTAGGAAGCAGTTGAGTTGGAAAGTCAGGACTGGATATCTACATGTGGAAGTAACAATTGTGAATGGAAACTGATTTTAAGAGTTAGAATGGTGAAGATAATATAAGCGTGGAAATGAGGTAATAATGAGATTTGATAGGCATTTAGAAGTCAGTAAGCAAGAGGACTTGAGTTCATCGATGAACTTCAGTAACTATCCTTGATTTAATATTGATGGAAACCATTTGTGAATTTACAGACTCCAAAAACAAAAGATAATTTAGAGGCTCAAAGTAAGATGTGGGGAGTTGTCCACTGGAGACAAGTATGTGTGGTGCACCTACTGTGTGCCAAGCCATGTTAGAGATACAGTGGGAGCAAAACCAGATGTTGTTCCTGCCCTCTTAAAGTTGACAGTTGACTTCAGTGGTTGCAGAATTAGCTCAGGGAACTAGAATTGGACGTAGTCACACAAACCAAGAAAGGGGATTGTTTGAGAGGGGCAATCAGTCACATGTGGCTGAAGCCAAAGAGAATGAAGATATATTTTAAAATTCTGGATTTGGCAAAATTTAGGCTAGTGTTTACTTTTCATAAACCTCTCTCATGTTAGAGCATCAAAGAAAAACCAGTTTGCCAAGAGGTCAGGAGACTGGGCAGTGAGGAATGGGGAGCTTAAAGACAACACTAGACACTTTCGGAAGTTTACCTATTCTGTGGTTTCCTTTTATTTTTACTGACTAAATGGTGCCCTTCATTCACGAAGCAAATACCTATTTAGTGACCACTATGTGTCAAAAGCTATTCTATGCCCAGGAACTTTTAAGTGGAAAACAAGACAAAAGACCCTGCTCTGACATTTCAATCATGTATGCATGTACTGTATGTATGTGTGTGGAAGGTGACATAATAGGCAGTTACAGATAGTGGTAAGTGTGTCAAGACAAGGATACCATGAGCATAATAGACAGTGGGGATGGAGGAAACTTTAGAAAGGTGGTTAAGAAAGCTGAGTGATAAGGAGCCATTCTTTTGTCTTTACCTGATTGACTTATTCAGTCCTTTTTGAGTTTTGGGTTGCTTGCAGAGTTTAACCTTGCCTGTAATTGAAACTTTCCTTTATAATGGCATAACTTCATGTAACAAAAGCAAACTAATATATTATAGAATTATTTTACTGAAGAATTTGTTTTGGAGAAAGAGGCTATTTCACATATGGATTATATTTAGGTGTTTTTCTGTTTTTTTTTTTTTTTAACGAAGGAGTTGGATCATAATACAAGAGAAGCACAGGGCGAAGACTATGAATAACCTCAGGAACTGAGAATGGAAGGACTGGCCAGGCGTGGTGGTGCATGCCTATAATCCCAGCTACTCAGGAGGCTGAGGCAAGAGAATCGCTTGAGCCTAGAGGGGCAGAGGTTGCAGTGAGCTGAGATAACGCCGTTGCACTTCAGCCTGGGCGACAGAGCGAGACTCCGTCTCAAAAAAAAAAAAAAAAAAAAAAAAAGAAAGGACTTAAGCAAAATCTTCCTTATAAGCAGAAGGATGTTTTGACAAGAAAAGTTGCAATGAAAAAATGGTTCTCATGTACATGAGTATATAGAATAAGCATCATGTGTGGATTGGATTGAAATTAAAACATTGCTTTTACTTTTGTGTCTTTATATGGTGGGAGTATACCCTGGTGCCCTAGGATAAAGACTTGACCTGACCCATATATTTTTAGATTACTCATAGATAACAGAAAATATCTTCATCATGATTGATTGCAAAAACAGTTTTATTTCAATAAATAATATGTGCAATCCTATGTAATCATCAGAATATAATCTTAACTCACTTATTCCAGCTCAGGCCTGCTTTAAACTGCAAGCTGGCAGTGGAGAGGGCACAATGCCTCTGATTTCAGCTTTCTCTTTATACTTTTCTGGAACTGTGAACTGCAAGTTAACTCCTCAGTGGGATTAAAGTGTAGACTGGAGGTACGAAAGGTGAGGAGTGAGGAGATGGGGTGGTTCTTCCTTGGCTGGCTGGCTTCATAATCCCTGGACCCTGCAGATAATTAAACTGACTTTTTCTCTCTCAGGCATTTATATGACCTCTTTGGAGGTTCTCTGCTGGGTTACCTCTCCTGTAGTTCCCTGGTATCTGATGGATCCATCTCAATTTAAAACAGTCTTCTGCCAGGTTTGGAGGCTCCTACCTGTCATCTCAGCACTTGGGGAGGCTCAGAGGTGCCATTCGCTTGAGCCCAAGAGTTTGAGACCAGCCTGGGCAACCTGGTGAAACCTCTATTAAAAATACAGAAAAGTTAGCCGGGCATGGTGATGTGTGCCTGTAGTCCCAGCTACTCAGGGTGCTGAGGTGGAAGGATCACTTGAGTCTGGGAGGTCCAGGCTACAGTGAGCCTTGATTGTGCCACTACACTCCAGCCTGGGTGACAAAGAGAGTCCCTGTCTCAAAAAAAAAAAAAAAAAAGTCTGTAATTATTTCCTAGCCCCTAGTATCCAGCCTCTGTCCTGAGGTTTTCTTTACTTCTGGAGGCTATTTAATGCTGACTCTGTCCTGAATGTCACACATCTGATCCTCAGGAAACATTCCCACATCCCTGGCCTGAAAAAATAAACAAGTTCAGGGAGATCGCATGGCAGCAGCCCTCTCCGGGCTCCCCAAGTAAATGGTTGTAGAAAACACATTTCAAAGTTCTCTGGGTTTCAAAGTAGAAGGTAGTAACTCCTTTGTCCAAGAAGGCTGAATTGAGCACTTATAATTCTCTTCAAAGAAATTTCTTCATTGGTCTCTATCCTGGACCCCTTCTATATCCTTGATATGGCTGAGGATTCTAAAAACTGACCAGTCTTACATGTGAGGGCTGGGATATAATTTTGTAAAATGATAAAAACTGAAAACTGTGACCATGTTCTTGGATGTATTTTCTTTGGGGTGTATGTGTGTGAGAGTGTATGTGACTATTTTGGTAGTTTCCCAAAGTAGGAAGAATCCCATTCTAACAGTGTTACATTTATGTAGCTCTGCAAATAAACATCTAGCAAATGTAAAAAGTATTTTCTTTGCCTTAAACAATGATTAAAATTATTTGAGCTCCTGAGGAGTGCTATATGAATAAAATTAGTCAGTTATTTGGAGGAAAGTTACTTTTTAAAAAGACAACTGGTAAAACAGGGTACAGGAGAAAGGCCAGCTTCCTCAAGTGAGGACAGTTGTTAGAAGTGACCGAGGAGCGTTCTGGGCACAGTGGCTCACACCTGTAATCCCACACACTGTGGGAGTCTGAGGCGGGTAGATCACCTGAGGTCAGGAGTTTGAGACCAGCCTGGACAACATGCGAAACCCCATCTCTACTAAAAATATAAAAATTAGCTAGGTGCAGTGGCACACATCTGTAATCCCAGCTACTTGGGAGGCTGAGGCAGGAGAATTGCTTGAGTCCAGGAGGCAGAGGTTGCAGTGAGCTGAGATCCTGTCACTGCACTCCAGCCTGGGTGACAGAGCAAGACTCTGTCTCTCAAAAAACAAAACAAAACAAAACAAAAAAAACCAAAGTGACTGAGGAGGAAGAGGCCAGGTGGCAAATGGAAAAGAATCACCATGGGTGAACAGGGCTAAGGCAATGTAGTATATGGTTCAGCTACCTCAGAGTGGAAAAGGTGTAATTAGGCAGAAACTATGGTCCCTGTGTCACAGGGAAGCAAACTACAGAGAAGCAGCAGTTCCCCAAGGGAGGAGAGATGGGAAGCAAGAAGCCTCAGAGAGAACAATTGTCCTATTAGGGATTGCTCTAGAGAGAAACCTCTGGGAACATACCCCTGTGAGGCAGCACAGCACAATGCTTTTAGAATTGTACGAGAGTTGATATACACCATTTATTTTGGAAAGGAAAAAACTAAGATACAGATTATTTGTTAAAGGGATGTATTTCTTTGGTGATAAAGATGGTGACAGTGTTGCTGGAATGCATTCCTTTAATAAAGATATTGTACAATGAAATATTATTTTGCAGCAAATTTGTCTTAAATAGAATCCATACTAGGATATGGCCTAGATGTGGAATCACAATGCTAATTATAAGCCATAAAGTACAGAGCTCTAAGACACCATTAATACACATAATAATTTTAGCATTGGGCCAGGCGCGGTGGCTCACACCTGTAATCCCAGCACTTTGGGAGGCTGAGGTGGGCAGATCATGAGGTCAGGAGTTCGAGACCACCCTGGTCAATATGTTGAAACCCCGTCTCTACTAAAAAATACAAAAATTAGCTGGGCTTGGTGGCGCGCCCCATAGTCCCAGCTATTCAGGAGGCTGAGGCAGGAGAACTGCTTGAACCTGGGAGGCGGAGGTTGCAGTGAGCCGAGATCTTGCCACTGCACTCCAGCCTGGGCAACAGAGTGAGATTCTGTCTCAATAATAATAATTTTAGCATTGGGTTAGCTCATCTAAAAGGTAATAGCAAGCCATTTTCTAATAACTGTGATTAGATCAAATCTGCCCTTTTCTGATCCCCCCCACTACCACAAGAAAGGTTCTAGAAGAGCACATATTGTGGAGTAAAATCCTCAAGTTTTAAAATTTTTGAACAGTTAAATTTTGAATAGATTTCATATTTGTCAGAGAGACAACTCTTGAGGTCCGAATAGATGAACTACCTGGAGATTTAAGGATAGTATCACATTCTGCCTTCTGGCATTTTTCAATGTCTTGAGTGCAGACAAATGTTGAAAATCTGTAGACAGGCACTAGATGTATGTAGTGAACTACCATGCTTTAGTCCAATAACCAAGATTTTCTTATTTCCTTGCAATAAGTAAACCTTGGGCCAACCATGGTAGCTCACGCCTGTAGTCCCAGCACCTTCAGAGGCCAAGGCAGGCAGATTGCCTGAGCTCAGGAGTTTGAGACCAGCCAGGACAACATGCTGAAACCCTGTCTCTACTAAAAATACAAAAAATTAGCTGGGTGTGGAGGCAAGCAGCTGTAATCCCAGCTACTCGGGAGACTGAGGCATGAGAATTGCTTGAACCCAGGAGGCAGAGGTTGCAGTGAATTGAGATCGCGCCACTGCACTCCAGCCTGGGTGACAGAGCAAAACTCTGTCTCAAAAAACAAACAAACACACAAAAAAAACCAACAACAAAAACACCTTGGTTATTGGACTAAAACACGGTAATTCACTACATACATATAAATAATATGTAGTGTATAAAAATTTAAACATTTCTCTGGTCAGCAGCAGAATGTAAAATAAAAAACATTTAAACATCTAATAAAAACAGCGTATCAGAGTTCAGTGAAGAGAAAAAAACAACACAGTAACTTGAACACGAAAAGTTTAAGGGATTCAGGTAATGAGGGACTGGGTATTAAAAGTTAAAGAGAACTCTACAGAATAAAGAGAAAGCAGAAATGGAGTAGCCACTGCCCCTTGAGCTGAGATAGAGCACCCAAAGAAGAGTCTTCCTCATCCCCAGAGCTGAGATCTAGATGTCAGAAAAAGTGCAACATAGCTCACTAGATGATGTGTCTTGCCCCTGGGACATCCTGGAAAACTACCAGAAGGAGCACCAGTGGCACTAAGGAGCTGCCTTGTCAACAGCATTCTGCTGTGAAGCTGCTCAAAAAGGTTCTTTGGGAAGCTTGTAGTCATGAGGTGCCTCTGGTCAGTGCACATGGCAGGAGCCTAATGCCGGAGAAGCCACCCACATTGTAGAAACCTAGCCCTGGAGGAATGACAGGCCCCTTTCTGACATTTACCAATTATCTTTTTTTTTTTTTTTTTGAGATGGAGTTTTGCTCTTGTTGCCCAGGCAAGAGTGCAATGGCGTGATCTCGGCTCACCCTGCAACCTCTGCCTCCCAGGTTCAAGCGATTCTCCTGCCTCAGCCTCCCGAGTAGCTAGAATTACAGGCATACACCATCACGCCCAGCTAATTTTGTATTTTTAGTAGAGATGGGGTTTCTCCATGTTGGTCAGGCTGGTCTCGAACTCCCGACTTCAGGTGATCCACCCGCCTCAGCCTCCCAAAGTGCTGAGATTACAGGTGTGAGTCATTGTGCCCGGTCCCAAATATCATTTTAATACAGCTTAGAACTTGCTATGGTTTGTATGTTTGTGTTCCTTTATCTTAGTCTGTTTTTTGCTGCTATAACACAATACCTGAGACTGGGTACTTTACAAAGAACAGGAATTTATACTGTTACAGTTTTAGAGACTGGAAGTCTAAGATAAAGGTGCAGGCAGCTGGTGTGGACCTTCTTACTGCATCTTCATATGGCAGAAGAAAGAAGGGCAAGAGAGACAAAAAGAGGCTGAATTCACCCTTATTAATTCCACTCGTGAGGGCAGGATCACCTCTTCTTTTTTGGTTTGTTTTTGAGACGGAGTCTCACTCTGTCACCGAGGCTGGAGTGCAGTGGTGTCATCTCGGCTCACTGCAATCTCTACCTCCCTAGTTCAAGCAATTCTCCTGGCTCAGCCTCCCAAGTAGCTGGTACTACAGCACATGCCACCACACCCAACTAATTTTTTTTTTTTTTTTTTTTGCAGAGATGGGGTTTCACCGTGTTGGTCAGGCTAGTCTCGAACTCCTGACCTCAAGTGATCCACCCACCTTAGTCTCCCAAAGTGCTGGGATTCCAAGTGTGAGCCACCTTGCCCAGCCAGGATCACCTCTTAAAGGTCCCACTTAACACCATTATAATGACAATTAAATTTCAACTTACATTTTGATGGGGTTAAATATTCTAACAATAGCTCACTCCAAAATTCAAGTGGAAACTTAATGTCCCATTATTCTAGCATTGAGGGGTGGGGCCTTTAGGAGGTAGTGAGGTCATGAGGGCTGTCCCCATGAATGCAAACAAGGACTTTATAAAACAGGCTTCACACCCAGTGTGGCCCTGTTTGCCCTAAGCTTTCCATCACATAAGGAAATAGCATTTGTCCCCTTTTGTCTTTCTATCGCTTCCACCATGTGAAGACACAGCATTTGTAAGGATGAAGAATTTTTTTTTTTTTTTTTTTTTTTTTGAGACGAGTCTCGCTCTGCCGCCCAGGCTGGAGTGCAGTGGCCGGATCTCAGCTCACTGCAAGCTCCGCCTCCTGGGTTTACGCTATTCTCCTGCCTCAGCCTCCCGAGTAGCTGGGACTACAGGCGCTCGCCACCTCGCCCGGCTAGTTTTTTGTATTTTTTAGTAGAGACGGGGTTTCACCGTGTTAGCCAGGATGGTCTCCATCTCCTGACCTCGTGATCCACCCGTCTCGGCCTCCCAAAGTGCTGGGATTACAGGCTTGAGCCACCGCGCCCGGCCAAGGATGAAGAATTGAAGGCACCATCCTAGAAGCAGAAATGGCCCTCACTAGACACGGAATCTGCCTATGCCTTGATCTTGGACTTCCCAGCCTCCAGAACTGTGAGAAATACATTTCTTTTGTATATAATTGAAATAGCTTGAATATATATATGAATATATAGTATCATTTGAATATATGTCTCCACCAAATTTCATGTTGAACAGTAATCCCCAATGGTGGAAGTGGGGCCGGGTGGGAGGTATTTGGGTCATGAGGGGTAGACCCCTCATGGCTTGGTACCATCCTCTATATAGTGAATTCTCATGAGATCTGGTCGTTTGAAAGCGTGTGGCACCTCCACCACTCTCGCGTGCTCCTGTCCTACCATGTAAGATGCCTGCTCCCGCTTTGGTTTCCACCATGAGTAAAAGTTCCTTGAGGCCTCCCCAGAAGCCAAGCAGATGTCATTGCCATGTTTCCTGTACAGCCTGCAGAATTATGAGCTAATGAAGCCTCTTTTCTTTATAAATTACCCAATCTCAGGTATTTATTTATAGAAATGCAAGCATAGCCTAACAGAACAATCTACCCAGTTTACGGTATTTCGTTACAGCAGCCCAAACAGACTGAGAATAGTTTTACAACTTGCCTCAGTGGTTAATCAGCAAAGTGATTAATTCACTCCCAATCAAAACTTATTTGAACATTGGTTTGCTAATGATCAAAAATAATTGTCAAACAGGCAGACTATCCTGATGACGTGACACACACTTTCTCAACTCTAAAAGGGCATCTTATATTTGTTTTGTTAAGGAAGTACCTTTCTATAGCTTGCATGAACTGACCAAAGAGGCAAGAAAGTAGGGAATCTTTAACATAGAGCTAGCAGCTAAGGCATACTGTTTAAGATCAGACATGGTGCCTTAGAACACAGCCACACACAACTTGGTTGATTACATGATACAGGTGATGCAAGTGGGCCTGGACCTAAAACTAGACCTAATAACTAGGAGGAAATTTTGGGAAACATTGGACCAGCATTCCCAACTCTAAACATGTGCACTATCACAAAGACACAATGTTTTACCCATGGAAATGTGTTACTGTATTTATTTATAATACAAGAAAGTAGAGCAACTGTGCTGGGATTACAGGATGTGGTGGCTCATGCCTGTAATCCCAGCACTATGGGAGGCCAAGGTGGACAGATTGCTTGAACCCAGAAGTTCAAGACCAGCCTGAACAACATGACGAAACCCCATCTCCACAAAAAATACAAAATTTAGTCAGGCATCATAGCACATACCTGCCTATAGTCCCAGCTACTCGGGAAGCTGAGGCATGAGAATCTCTTGAACCTGGGAAGTGGAAGTTGCAGTGAGCCGAGATCATGCCACTGCACTCCAGCCTGACGACAGAGCAAGACTCTGTCTCAAAAAAAAAGAAATATACATTTAATGTAATATTTGACAAAACTACACTATTGTAAGATTCCTTTAAAAAGTATAAACTAGGCCGGGCGCGGTGGCTCACGCCTGTAATCTCTGCACTTTGGGAGGCCGAGATGGGTGGATCACGAGGTCAGGAGATCGAGACCATCCTGGCTAACATGGTGAAACCCTGTCTCTACTAAAAATACAAAAAAAAAAAAATTAGCCGGGCGCAGTGGCGGGCGCCTATAGTCCCAGCTACTTGGGAGGCTGAGGCAGGAGAATGGCATGAACCCAGGAGGCGGAGCTTGCAGTGAGCCGAGATTGCGCCACTGCACTCCAGCCTGGGTGACAGAGTGAGACTCCGCCTCAAAAAAAAAAAAAAAAAAAAAAAAAAAAAAAAAAAAAGAAGTATAAACTATTTTCAAGTGTTTGAAAAAATATATTCAAGTGGAGACCAATCTTGCTTAAATGTTTTTATATCTTATATTTTGCTTATTGCAAAAGCATCTGAGGCTGTCAGAAAAGATATGGATGATCCTTAAATGCACATTGCTAAGGGAAATAAGCCAGTCTGAAAAGACTATATACTGTATGAGTCCGATTATATGACATTCTGAAAAAGGCAAACTATAGAGATAGTAAAAAGAGGTGAAGGGTTAAATAGGTGAAGCATAGGGGATTATTATTTTAGGGTGATGAAACTATTCTATATGATACTGTAATAGTGGATAGATGACACTATACAGTTGTCAAAACCTACAGAACTTTATAGCACAAAGTGAACCTTAAAGTATGCAAATCCTTTAAAAAAATCATTTTGGGCTGGGCGTGGTGGCTCATGCCTGTAATCTCAGCACTTTGGGAGACTGAAGTGGGCAAATCACTTGAGCCCAGGAGTTCAAGACCAGCCTGGGCAAAATGGTGAAACCCTGTCTCTACAAAACGTACAACAAACGAGCCGGGCATGGTGGTGTGTTCCTGTAGTACCAGCTACTCAGGAGGCTGAGCTGGGAGGATCAGATGAGCCCGAGAGATTGAGACTGTAGTGAGCCATGATCATGTCACTACACTCTAGTCAGGGCTACACAGTGAGACCCTATCTCAAAAAACAAAACAAAACACCCCATAAAACATTTTGGAGGTTGTGGTTGTGGTGTAAGGCCTAAAATTAAGGCTCAATATTACGTGTTGTCTTGACATCTGGTAAAACTGGGAGGGCCTTGAATTGCCTAGTGTTAAGTTCTCCTCCCCACACTGCTCCCATGTGTAAGCTCCCCCAGCCAAACAACCCTCTTTGTCAAATGGACCAGGCAAAGTTCCTGCTAATCCCTGAGTAGTGGGTTTCAGTTTCCTGCCAGCTCTTGGAATTACTCAAACAACCAATTACATCTTCCACAGGAACCAGGAGCACCACATCCTCTTGATACCACAGAGCCTGCCTCCCACAGCTTGATTGTTCATTCTGCTACTGAATGCAGAGTGTGGCCCTGAGTGGTATGCAGTGTTCTTTTCCAGGCTGTGAGTATATGTAACTAATAGACTGCTGTTCACATCATCTGTTCTGTGTTGGGTGTTATGTGTTTGGTCATCCCCATTACCCTAGGGCACAAATCTCTCCCTCACCAACAGGGAGAATAGCAAGTGATTAAAACAGAGATTGGGGGAAATCCCAGATGGAATGCAGATTGTGACAACATAACCTATCTGGTATGATACAGGTATGAAACAACCTCACTGAAAAGAGTGGAGGATGGGTCAGGCACGGTGGCTCACACCTGTAATCCCAGCACTTTGAGAGGCCGAGGCAGGCGGATCACCTGAGGTCGGGAGTTCGAGACCAGTCTGACCAACATGGAGAAACCCTGTCTCTACTAAAAATACAGAATTAGCTGGGGGTGATGGTGCATGCCTGTAATCCCAGCTACTTGGGAGGCTGAGGCAGGAGAATTGCTTGAACCCTGGAGGTGGAGTTTGCAGGGTGAGCCGAGATTGTGCCATTGCACTCCTGACTGGGTAACAAGAGCAAAACTCTGTCTCAAAAAAAAAAAAAAAAAAAAGGTGGAGGATGGCCAGGCATGGTGGCTCACGCCTGAAATCCCAGCACTTTGGGAGGCTGAGGTGGTTGGATCACTTGAACCTAGGAGTTTGAGACCAGCCTGGGGAACACAGTGAAACCTCATCTCTACAAAAAATACAAAAAAATAGCCAGGTGTGGTGGCATGTGCCTGTAGCCCCAGCTACTCTAGAGGCTGAGATGGGAAGGTGGCTTGAACCCAAGAGGTGGAGGTTGCAGTGAGCCAACATTGTGTCACTGCACTCCAGCTGCGGGGACATAGTGAGACCCAGTCTTTCCAAAAAAAAAAAAAAACAAACAAACAAAAAACAAAAGAAAGAAAGAAAAGAAAACAACGAAAGAACGAAAGAAAGAAAGAGGAAAGAAAGAAAAAGAAAGAAAGAAAAAAGAAAGAAAGAAAGAAAGAGAGAAAGGAAGAAAAGAAAAGAGTGGAGGAAATAAGTGCTTATCTAGGGAAATGGTAGAGTCTAAAATTACCCTTGGAAATGAGTGGAGTTTGTAAGATTAAAGGCAAAAGGAATTGCACAAAAGCACTGGACTTAAGATGATTAAAAAAATTGATATTGACAAGGATAAGGGTTAAAATTTGCATATTTGTATAAATGTACACTTGAACAATTAAGTAAATGGATAGTAGATTATGGAAGTTAGCTTCCTCACTGTTGGAGTGCGAGTTTATAGATAAGCAAAGGTAGGAGGCTAGAACAATCCATGGGGTAGTGGATTAGAATTGCTTGTATGGATCAGTATGAAGTCATGTTTAGCTTAACATATATAAGGATGTGCTATGGTCTGAATGTTTGTGTCCCCCCAAACCTTATATGTTGAAACCTAATCACCAATGTGATAGTATTAGGAAGTGGGTCCCTGAGAGGTGATTAGTTTATAAGGTTAAAGCCTTCATGAGTGGGATCAGTGTCCTTATAGCCAGAGAGCTGCCTTACCCCTTCTACCATGTGAGGACAAAGCAAGAATGCACAATCTGTGAACCAGGAAACAGGACCCCACTAGACACCAAATCTGTCAGCACCTTTATCTGGGACTTCCAGCCTTCAGAAATGTGAGAAATAAATTTCTGTTGTTTATAAGCTACCCAGTTTATAGTGTTTTGTTGTAGCAGCTCAATCATATTAAGACAGGATGGTTCCACATGTGGAAATATTTAGAAATATGGATATTTTTATTGGTTAATACACACACATCTATTTCTTTGCTCCATCAGCAGATAGGATCTAGATGCCACAGCACTCCAGAAACAATGAGCAAACCTAGTACTGAATCTTGGTTTCTATTACCATTCTCCAATAAAAGTAATCAGGACTTCTTGGAGAAATGGCTGATTCTGAAACTAGAGCAGGGGATATACAAAAGGGTCTGAAGCATCTTGTAGTGGCAGAAAGTAAGAAAGTGCTAAACAAAGAAACAATACAAACTATGTTGATGGAGGTATATCAAAGGGATACAGGAGCCAACTGAAAGAGCACCCAAGGACTAAAGCTGGAATAACTTGAGCAATAAGATAAATTGACATTAGTTTATAATCCAGTGCATAAAATAAGCCCATGGGTCCACACTGCTATAAATAAATGATTGATTGAATACCTAAATTGAAAAGAAGAGACAAATCTTCCACAAAGAATCCCAGATAATTAATTTGTAAAGCACTCACAGAACCCAGAGAAACAGTTTACTTATGTTTACCGGTATATATATATACACACACACATATATGTATATATGTATGTATATATACATACATGTGTATATATGTGTATATATGTATGTATATATATGTGTGTGTGTATATATATATTTGGTCTCTACTGCTGGTTCCTAAAGCACTCATAAACAGGGGCACCAGGAAAATCTTTTCTTCTAATATTTGGTCTTTGTCTTCATTTCCTGACACGGAGCTCCTAAATCTCTTGGAATTTCCTGGGTGATAGGAACATTTTTTGTTCTGATAAGGCAACTTGCGATGGGCTCATGGACAGCCTTCAGGATGGAGGCTGGGTACCAAGGGAGCCAACTATGTAATTAGAGGATTGAAACTTTTCTGTCCTACCTCCCAATCTCTGGAGAGGGGAGAGGGGCTAAAGGTTGAGTTTATTACCAATGGCCAATGATGTAATCACTCATGCCTATTTAATGGATCTTCCATAAAAATTCAGAAGGACAGCGTTTGGAGAACTTCTGGATTGCTGGATGTGTGGAGGTTCCTGGGGGGTGGTGTGCCTTGAGAAGGCATGGAAATTCCATGCCCCTTCCCAGATGCTTTGCCCTATGAATCGCTTCCATCCAGCTGTTCATCTGTATCCTTTGTAATGATACCCTTTATAATAAACCGGTAAACATAAGTAAACTGTTTCTCTGGGTTCTGTGAGTGCTTTACAAATTAAAAGAACCCGAGGAGGGGGTTGTGGGAACCTCTGATTTATACCCAGTTGGACAGAAACATACACAAGTCACAACCTGGAGTTGTGGGGGTGGAGAGTCCTTCAAGACTGAACCCTTAACCTATGGGATCTGGCATTACCTCTAAGTAGACAGAGATAGAAATAAGTCGAACGGAATTATAGGACATGTAGTTGGTGTCTGCTGGAGAATCTGGTGTCAAAAGTGTTGTATTGAGTGCTGTTTGAAACTATAAAAAAGTGGTTTTTTGGGTCTGTTTTTTGTTTTTTTCCCCTATCTCATTCAGTTGCTGTAACAGAATACCATAGACTGGGTGGCTTTATAAACAACAGGAATTTCTCACAGTAATGGAGGCTGGAAGCTTGAGATCAGGTTGGGTTCTGATGCAGGCCTCCTTTGGGTTTGCAGACTGCTGACTTCTTGTCATACCCTCAGGTGGTGGAAGGAAACAGTCAGAGAGTTCTCTGGAGTCGCTTTCATTAATGAGGGCTCTACCTTCATGACCTAATTACCTCCCAAAGGCATGTCTCCTAATAATATAATCACATGGAGAATTAGAATTTCAATACATGAATTTTGGGAGGGACACAAACATTCAATCCATAACATCTTAATATAAGACAAGGCTCAGAGCAGTGGCTCATGTCTGTAATCCCAGCACTTTGGGAGGCCAAGGCATGTGGATCACAAGGTCAGGAGTTCGAGACTAGCCTGGCCAACATCGCGAAACCCCGTCTCTATTAGAAATATAAAAATTAGCACTGCTACAGATGGCACATGCCTGTAGTCCCAGCTACTCGGGAGGCTGAGTCACAAGAATCGCTTGAACCCAGGAGGCGGAAGTGGCAGTGAGCCGAGATCCCAGCACTGCACTCCAACCTGGGCAACAGAGCGAGACTCCATTCTAAAAAATAAATAAATAAATACATAAAGTATCCTGGATGGGATCCTAGAACAAAAAAGGGACCTTAGGTAAAAACTAAGGAAGTTGGAATAAAGTGAAGACTTTAGTTACTCATAATATATCAATATTGATTGGTTCATAAATCATAACAAATGTACCACGCAATGTAAGGTGTTGACAATAGGGAAAACTGCGTGTAGGGTATATGATAACTCTGTATTAGTTTAACAATTTTTCTGTAAATCGAAAGCTGTTCTGAAAAATAAAGTCTATTTTAAAAAAGCATTTGGGAATGCCTGGAGCGGTGGCTCACACCTGTAATCCCAGTACTTTGGGTAGCCGAAGCGGACGGATCACCTGAGGTCAGGAGTTCAAGACCAGTCTGGTCAACGGGGTGAAACCCCATCTCTACCAAAGATCATAGCCAGTCATGGTGGCATGGATCTGTGGTCCCAGCTACTTGGGAGGCTGAGGTGGAAGGATCACTCGAGCCTGGGAGGCAGAGGTTGGAGTGAGCTGGAATCGTGCCATTGCACTCCAGCCTGGGTGACAGAGTGAGACTCCATCCCCAAAAAACAAAACAAAACAAACCAAAAAGCATTTGGGAAGCTTAGAGAATAATATCCAGCAAAGTAAGTAATAAATAAACAAGGAAATAAGGATCTTAGGAGAAGGAAAGTAAGATAAATCAAGGTATGAGGTTAGAAGACTAAAATGCATGCCTTTAAGCGACTACAACTTCGTTAGAGTTAGCTGTCAATGTGAGTCAGCTGAATTGAAAAAGCTTTGCAGATTTGTTTCTTAGAGCATCCCCCAGGGCCTGAGGCTAGAGGGCAGCAGCTCAAGGTTGGAGGGAGCTGAGCTGGGCCGGCTGCACAGGAGGTAATCTATAAGTGATATTATACACCCCCCCACCGTGCCCCCCCACCCCGAGGGTTGAAAGCATCACTAGAATTTCTATTTACCTGAGCTTCGTAATTACCTGAGCTCTTCTAAGAGGGATGTGGCTAAACAGAACAACTTTGACAATCCACTTGGTCCGGGCGGATAAAACTCCCCGACCCACAAACACTCTTAGATGGCCTGTTAACTGCTGTCTAAGAAGTCAGGGTCTGGTTACCACAAGGTCTTCGTTCGCTGGGGCGCTGATCCAGCAGTCCTCTTTCTCTGTCTTTCCACTTAAATAAATGTTGGATAGAATTTTTTTTTTTTTTTGAGACAGAGTCTCACTGTGTAGCCCAGGCTGGAGTGCAATGGCATGATCTCGGCTCACTGCAATCTCTGCCTCCTGGGTTTAAGTGATTCTCCTGCCTCAGCCTCCCGAGTAGCTGGGACTACAGGCGGCCACCACCACGCCTAGCTAATTTTTTGTATTTTTAGTAGAGACGGGGTTTCACCGTGTTAGCCAGGATGGTCTTGATCTCCTGACCTGGTGATCCGCCTGCCTGGGCCTCCCAAAGTGCTGGGATTACAGGTGTGAGCCACCGTGCCCGGTTAATGTTGGATAGATTTTAAATAATTTTGTTTTGAAGGAGAACAAATTCCTGGTTTGAATGGAGAGTCGAATAATTAGCTTACTAAAGGCATCTACATGTTTATCAGCTCTTTGTACTACCAAAGTATAATTCAGTAAAAGCAATTTTAACAATGACCAAAAAACAGGACAAATTACTCTCCCTTGCTGATGGTCTCAAATGATCCAAGGGTACAGTTTAGACTACGAACATATTCTTCAGGTGCCCATCCAAGGATATACCTTCTCTTAGCTGATAAGAATAGGACACCAAGGAATTTAGAGTTACATCTTTTGGCAAATGTATATACTTTGTACTGCTGATTATGTATAGATCCATACATCTGATAATCAGCAGTCAACTGAGGGGTGGACAGGGTTGATATCTTCTTTTTAACACTAAGGAATCCAACTGGGACTAACCAACCACATCCACATGGAGATGGGCCAACAGAGTCCTTGTGAACAGTGCAAAGATTTTCCCCATAAGACAGTTCTGGGAAAACTGTGGGGCTCATGCCTGTAATTCCAGCACTTTGGGAGGCCAAGACAGGTGGATCATGAGGTCAGGAGTTCAAGACCAGCCTGACCAACATAGTGAAACCCCGTCTCTACTAAAAATACAAAAATTAGCCAGGCATGGTGGTGCCCGCCTGTAGTCCCAGCTACTTGGGAGGCTGAGGCAGGAGAATCGCTTGAAACCGGGAGATGGAGGTCACAGCTAGCCAAGATCATGTCACTGCACTCCAGCCTGGGCGACTGAGCAAAACTCCGTCTCAAAAAAAGCACACAAAAAACAAAAAACAGGTCTGGGCCTGTTCTACAAGGGCAACTGAGCTTAAAATTCATCACTATGAAGGGACTGCAAATAGCCTAAAATAATTTCAAGACCCAGTGTGGTGGCTCATACCTGTACCTAGCACTTTAAGAGGCTGAGGCAGAATTCCTTTAGCCCAGGAGTTGAAGACCAGCCTGGGGAACATAGCGAGACTCCGTCTCTACAAAAAATTTAAGAAATAAGGTGGGCGTGGTGGCACATGCCTGTGGTCCCAGCTACTCAGAAGGCTGACGTGAGAGGATCCCTTGAGTCCCGAGGCTGAGACCGCAGTGAGCCATGATCACACCACTGCACTGCAGCCTGGGCGACAAAGCAAAACCTGTCTCTTTCTAAACCAGGGTCTAGAAATCATCTATCATAGCTAAGGGGAGACAATTTTCTACAAGTTAATTTTAATCACTGTAACTTCTTGGGGAGCTTCTAATATAAATGGACTGCTGTTCTGTCTCTTCCACAGGTTTGTATTGCTTCTGGATCCTTTAATTATCCATGTTTTCTAAGTAAGTGCTTTGTCCTTGGATCCCTTTATAAACTGGAGAGATTGCATCCATATTCACTGCTCTACTTCATCTCCCATCTGTTCGGTGATGACAAACGATCTATAACACTTGACTGACTTTTAAAAGAAATTAATAAGTATTTTATTGATATATAATATTTCTACATATTTATGGGATACATATGATATTTTGTTGCATGCATAGAATATGTAACGATCAACTCAGGGTATTTAGGATAGCTAGCATTTTGAGTATTTATTATTTCTATGTGTTGTAAACATTTCAGATGATCTCTTTAAGCTATTTTGAAATATATAACACATTGTTAACCATTAGACTGCCTTATCTTTGGACCTGTAGACCTGCATGACCAGTATCATCATGGATATTTTTACCTCTTTACCTGAATGTCTCTTTGATGTCTTTTTTTTTTTTTTTTTGGAGATGGAGTGTTGCTCTGTCACCTAGGCTGGAGTGCAGTGGCACGATCTCGGCTCACTGCAACCTCCACTTTCTGGGTTCAAGCAATTCTCCTACCTCAGTCTCCCAAGTAGCTGGGACTACAGGTGTGTGCCATGATGCCTGGATAATTTTTTGTATTTTTTTAGAGACAAGGTTTCACCATGTTAGCCAGGATGGTCTTGATCTCCTGACCTCATGATCCGCCTGCCTTCGCCTCCCAAAGTGCTGGGATTACAGGTGTGAGCCACCAAACCCGGCCTCTCTGATGTCTTAATGTTACAAATATTCATAATTTCAGTTGAACACCCATTCCTCTAAAATCCTACCAGAATCCTGGGAGGTAATTAAGATTCCTTCCTGGATGGGCACAGTGGCTTACGCCTGTAATCCTAGTACTTTGGGAGGCGGAGGCAGGTGGACCACGAGTTCAGTAGTTTGAGACCATCCTGACTAAGATAGTGAAGCCCTGTCTCTACTAAAAATACAAAAAATTAGCCGGGTGTGGTGGCGGGCGCCTGTAATCCCAGCTACTCGGGAGGCTGAGGCAGGAGAATCTCGTGTATCTGGGAGGCGAAGTTTGCAGTGAGCGGAGATCGTGCCACTGCACTCCATCCTGGGCAACAGAGTGAGACTTCGTCTCAAAAAAAAAATAAAA
>NW_016812360.1:459252-464885 GCF_001698545.2 Rhinopithecus bieti | reverse complement strand
CTCTGTCGCCCAGGCTGGAGTGCAGTGGCCGGATCTCAGCTCACTGCAAGCTCCGCCTCCTGGGTTTACGCCATTCTCCTGTCTCAGCCTCCCGAGTAGCTGGGACTACAGGCGCCCGCCACCTCGCCCGGCTAGTTTTTTGTATTTTTTTTTAGTAGAGACGGGGTTTCACCATGTTAGCCAGGCTGGTCTCGATCTCCTGACCTCGTGATCCGCCCATCTCGGCCTCCTAAAGTGCTGGGATTACAGGCTTGAGCCACCGCGCCTGGCCGGTGTTGCCCTTCTTTAAATGTATATCCTCCAAAATAAAGTCAGAGTTTTTAGAAATTTTTCTAGAAGTTTTGCTTCTATTATATATGCATAAGGCTCTAAATCAAAATTTACAAAGGCTATATAGAGAAAAGTCTGCCTCTTGCCCCTGACTCTTAGTCACCTCATTTCTCTTCCCAAATGTACCCACAGCTACCAATTTTGGAGAAAATAATTCATTTCTAAACAGCATCTACTTCACATCTTTCCAAAGCTTATCACTCTACAAGATAATGTCCAAACTGAGAAGCACATGAGGCATTTCAGGATTTGGTCTGTTTAACTTTAGTGGGTTTACCTCTCATTTGTTCTAACAAGTCCCTCTGTACATCAGATTCCAGCCCCTGTAACAATTAGCTCTTCCCTAAACAGCCTACTTCCTTCTGTGAATTTTTTTTTCTGTGAATTTTTTTTTTTTTTTTTTTTTTTTTTTTTTTTAAGATGGAGTCTCACTCTGTCCCCTAGGCTGAAGTGCAGTGGTGCAATCTCGGCTCACTGCAACCTCCGCCTCCCAGGTTCAAGCGATTCTCCTGTCTCTGCCTCCCGAGCAGCTGGTGTTGCAGGCGCTCGCCGCCACGCCCAGCTAATTTTTGTATTTTTAGTAGAGATGAGGTTTCATCATGTTGGCTAGGCCGGTCTCGAACTCCTGACCTTTGGTAATCCGCCCACCCCAGCCTCCCAAAGTGCTGGGATTACAGGCATGAGCCACCGTGCCCAGCCCCCTCTGTGATTTTATATTTGCTCTTTTCCTACCTGGAATGCCTTCCCCAAGTTCCCTCCATCCCCCATGGCACCTGTTTCTTTCTTTTCTTTACTTTTTTTTTTTTGTTTTTTGAGATGGAGTCTTGCTCTCTCACCCAGGCTGGAGTGCGGTGGCACGATCTCGGCTCACTGCAACCTTTGCCTCCCAGGTTCAAGCGATTCTCCTGTCTCAGCCTCCCGAGTAGCAGGATTACAGGTGCACACCGCCATGCCTGGCTAATTTTTTGTATTTTAGTAAAGACAGGGTTTTACCATGTTGCCCAGGCTGCTCCAACTCCTGAGCTCAGGCAATCCACCTGCCTCGGCCACCCAAAGTGTTAGGATTACAGGTGTGAGCCACTGCACCTGGCCTTCTTTACTTTTTTATTTTTATATTTTTGAGACAGGGTCTCACTTCGTCACTCAGACTGGAGTGCAGTGGCATAAACACGACACACTGCAGCCTTGACCTCCTGGGCTCAGATGATTTTCTTACCTCAGCCTCCTGAGTAGCTGGGACTACAGGCATGCACCCCCACGCCTGGCTGATTTTTTTTAGAGATGAGGTCTCATAATGTTGCCCAGGCTGGTCTCAAACTCCTGAGCTCAAGTGATCCTCCTGCCTCGGCCTCCCAAAGTGTTGGGATTACAGGGGTGAAACACTGTGCCTGGGTGGCCTCCCTTTTGTGTGTGGAAAACATCATCTCTTAATACTTCTCCATAAACTTATTCAAGTTAAAGCTTTGGCAGACCTCCACAGATAAAGGTTATACTGACCTCTCATGATGGCCTTTAGCACCATATATGTGTTTTATTTTGTTTATTTTTTAAGAGATAGGGTTTTGCTCTGTCACCCAGGCTGGAGTACAGTGGCATAATCATAGCTCACTGCAGCCTGTACCTCCTGAGCTCAATTGATCCTCACACCTCAGCCTCCAAAGGATCTAGGACTATAGGTAAGAACCACCAGATCCAGCTAATTTTGAATTTATTTTTATTTTTTTTGTAAAGGCAGAATCTCACTATATTGCCTAGACTTGTGTTTTTATTATAGCACCTATAACATTGCTTTGTCTCCTATTAGAAGGCAGAACCATGTTCCTTTGTTTTTTTTAAGTCCCTAGGATCTAGCAAACAGCCCAGTACATAGTGTTTGTTTAATAAAAAGAAAATATTAGTTACAATGTAGCTACAAGTAAGCTAAGGAAATATTAGCCTGCATTAATAGCAGTGTAGTACTCAGAAGTTTTAGTTCCGGCCACCATATTTAGAGATAGTCCTTGGAGAAGTGTAGTATCTACCTGGCAGTATAGAGTCCAGTAATGCTGTAATAACCTTGAGAAGAAGACTCCGAGGAGGCACCTGCTCCCTTACAATGTCTAAAGGGCTAGAAAGGAAGCAGCTAACTATTAACCACACAGCTCCTCCATCAGGCTGGACATTCTCCACCACAGTGTTGGTATGTCTTCATCAGTGCTGAGATGTACTGTAATTTATTTGTACTAATAAAAGCGACAGTACTTAAGTTTGCAAACAATTTACTTTTTCCCTACCTTTTTTTTCTTTTTGAGACGGAGTTTTACTCTTGCTGCCCAGGCTGGAGTGCAATGGCACAATCTCAGCTCACTGCAACCTCTGCCTCCGGGGTTCAAGTGATTCTCCTGTCTCAGCCTCCTGAGTAGCTGGGAGTACAGGCACACGCCACCATACCCAGCTAATTTTGTATTTTTAGTAGAGATGGGGTTTCTCCATGTTGGTCAGGCTGGTCTTGAACTCCTGACCTCAGGTGGTCCACCTGCCTCGGCCTCCCAAAGTGCTGAGATTACAAGTGTGAGCCACTGCACGTGGTCTGCTTCCCCCCCACTTAAATTAGAAAGGAGTCCAGTTACTTCTATAGGCCAGGCGTGGTGGCTTATGCCTGCAGTCCTAGCACTTTGGGAGTCTGAGGTGGGAGGATCGCTTGAGGCCAGGGGTTCTAGACTGGGCTCGTTAATATAGGGAGATCCCCATCTCTACAACAAATGAAATGAAATAAAAATAGTTGGGCGTGGTGGTGCGCACCGTTAGTCCTAGCCAGTCTCGAGGCTAAAGTAGGAGGAACGCTTGAGTCCAACAGTTTGAGGTTACAGTGAGCTGTGATCTAACCACTGCACTCTAGCCTGGGCAACAGAGCAAGTGCCTCTTTAAAAAAAAAAAAAAAAAAAGTTACTTCTCTAATGTAACTCCTGCCCACTTATATTCCAATACATTTTACTGAGATGGTGTACAGTTACAACAGATAGGTCAGGAAACTGGGTGTAAGTCACAGTCTACCTTATCTTTGCTTCCCCTGGTAGAATGTTGAGTATGTAAATATTATCTCTCCTGGATGGGTGGGGGGATGGTGGAATATAGAGGACTGCTACTGTAGACCATGAGCTCTTTCAAGGTAGGGACCATGACTTTTCATTTTTCAGAAAAATGAAATTTTTTATAGCGTCTGGCAGTTACCAAAGTTTGAAGAATGAAGTGAACATTTGGGGATAGATCAATGGGAGAATGAAAGGAAGACAGGATGGAAGAAAATGTGACAAAATTTAAAAGGTAATTAAGAGAAAAGCAAAGGCATACAGGAGGCTTCTTAAGACTGTAGTCTTACAAACAGTGAATTGGATTCAATTTTTAACTCAACATGAATGGAAAAGAAACAAAACCAAAATTAAAAACACTGAGCGATTAAAGCTGCTTTAAACAGAGACTATGGGAAACTGGATAAGATGTTGTCTAAGTTTCTATCCAATTTTTTGATCTATAATTCTAGGTTTTATCTCCCCAAAAATGCTTTTAAGTGTAAATGCCATTTAATGACTATTTATTAAATAGAATTATAATCTACAATAGCACAAAGCAGAAACCAACCCATGTTTCTACTAAAAAAAAGGTTATGTTACTTTCTTGAGTTTTCATAGTTTAATGAAGAGATTGGCAAATGGATTTGCAAAACTCAGCTTCAGTTTGTTCCCTTCCAACATGCTCAGTGAGTGGTACACAGCTGAGGTACTTTGCTATCTTTTCCTTTTGTTTTTTATCCCTAGGGTACTCTCTCTCCCACCCTTGGGCCTGAGGAGAGATGTTGACAGATCTTTTTCTTTCAGGTTAGAAGAAATGGCAGAACTTTCCTGGGTTAAATTCTAGACATAATAAAAACTTAAAGTAATTTAAGATGCTATTTGGGGAGGGGAGAGAGTTTAAGGTTCCATGCCGCACACGGAAATCCAGAGAGCTATTTCTGCTTTACAGAGATCCAAAATCCAAAAATTCTGCTTTACAGAGATGCCTTGTGTAGAAATTCACAAGGTGAACAGATAAAAGTGAAAAAGTGAGACACCAAAAGTTACAACAGTAACCACCACACCACCTGCCCCCCAAATACACCAGTAATCAAAGATTTCTTAACTTTTTGCTCTTCAAACAATGTGCAGTCCTCAATACAGTAGGAACTTGGTTAAGGCTAGCTGAAACTGTTCCCTGCTTATCTGGTGTAATTCTAAGCTCAAAGGCAGAAACTTTTGCTTCCCCTGCAATATCTTCCTTGGAAGAAAACAGTGCCTAATGCATGTTACTTTGATTTCAGAAACAGAGAGGAGAAAATCAGGAGAGTTGGGTAATTGATTTTTGTTGGGATTACAAATTACATTATTATTTTCTTTTTTATACCCTTTTCATGAAGGTGCAATTTTTTGCGGGGAGGGGCATTGACACTGGCCTAGTGCTATGACATTCCAAAACTGAGAGAATATAAACTTTTTAAAACAGAACACTTGATTTTGACTACTAATTAGAGGAGTGGAATTGAGTAACAAACTCAAACATTTTATTAAAAATAAGCAGACTTTATGCTATGGTATGGTTCCATTTATGTTTATATAATAGATTAAGTATTACTCATTGTAAGTACAATAAATATTTGTTGATCCGGTTGATGTAACCGTAAGCCTTGTTCTCAGTCCAGTGAACGTATACATTTTACTGATAATCTAAAAGTATTAATTCCTATACACCAAAAGATTTGCGTATCATCCCCCTCTTGGAATACACATTCACTTGTACATATCCCCAGCCTGCTCCTCGCAACAGAGTTTGCTTTGGGGAGGAAATTTCAGGATCACCTCCAGAAGAAAACACCGACAGCGCTCCTAGAGCCATCGTGGTGCCCAGTAGCAATTTACGGGCTCCAAGCGAAAAAAGAGCGCGGGTTGGCGGTGGTGGTGGTGCCGGCGCGGGCGGGGAGGGGGGAGCGGGAAACTCCATCATAGACGCAAGTGAAAACTCCTGAGGCTTCTAGATTCTATCCAAGAAGCAAAGATCAGAATCAAGATTAGAAAGCAGTGGCAGGGCGGTGCCCCCTGCCTTGCTTTAATTCACGCGCCCCTTGTAACCAGCCACAGATCTGCATCACTCAAGCGGGCTTCCCAGTCCTCATCTCCCCTCTGGAATCACCCGCAGAAGGGTCTTCTCCGACCCCAGAGTGGTAATTAGGGAAGATCACAGCCGGCAGAAACTCCGCCAGAGGAGAAAGGAGCCGGGGGGAGGGGGGGGGGGCG
>NW_016812360.1:454113-456917 GCF_001698545.2 Rhinopithecus bieti | reverse complement strand
GCCCCCTCCGCCCCCTCCCGCAGCGCCATGCGCAGACTCAGTTCCTGGAGAAAGATGGCGACAGCCGAGAAGCAGAAACACGACGGGCGGGTGAAGATCGGCCACTACATCCTGGGTGACACGCTGGGGGTCGGCACCTTCGGCAAAGTGAAGGGTGAGAACCCCCGGGGCTAGGCTCGGCCCCAGCTGGGGAGCCGCACGACTTCCGCTTTCCGCACCTCTTCATCCTCCCCCGTCCGCTGCGTCCCTTCTTTCCAGGGCTGGGCAGCCCCTGTCCCGGATCCTGCGGGAGCTCTCCCCAGCCACCGCGGGGCTGCGGCGCGGCCAGCACAGCCGGGTGGGGGTGGGGTGGTGACCAGTCGCCATGGCGACGGCGCCGCGGCCGGAGGGGCTGGTAGGTGCGAGGGGCGGGGATGAGGAGGTGCAAACTTTCCCAGGTAGGGCAGGCGGGCGGCGCGGTGCGCTCTGGGTGCTGAGAGGGGGCGCCGGGCGCGATCCCCGGGGAGACGGCCTCTTGTGCGCCCGGGTTGTGCTCCCTTGGCTCAGGGCCAGCCCATCGCTTCCTTGGCGGTCCTCGGCGTCGTCCGTATTTCCGTCCTCTGGAGGAGGCCGTCGATTTACCGGCCCCTGCTGTTTCCAGAGTGCGACATGTGTTTCTGCAGAAGTAAGGTTTCTTTGTGGGTAGCCAACATCATCTTTCTAAAAAGGCCATCTCCTCGGAAAGGATCACTGGTTTCCTTCGGAGCAGTTAATGAATATAAACTGGTTCAGTATTTGCGATGCATGCTTTACGTTCTGAATGAGACTGTGCCTTTAGTGTTTGCGAATTAACAGGAGTTTCTCCGTGCGAAACTTGGTTGTTAGTTCAGATGTTACCTCCAGATAGTATTTATTACTTTATTAATACAGTTCGTTTGCACTTATTTTCAAAGGCTATTTGTATTCTAATAAACGATTTAAGTGCACATCATTTGAACTTTTGTTTTAAGAAAGGCGTATGGGTGCGTTGTACACCATTCGAGTGACGGGTACACTAAAATCCCAGACTTCACCACTATGCAGTTCATCTATGTAACCTAAAGCCACTTGTACCCCTAAAGCTGTTGAAATTAAAAGAAAGAAAAGTGTGGACTCTTTCAAAACAATATTCTGGAAATAAGCTTGCTCTACAGTCCACCAATTCTGGCAAAAAAACGTTTAATTGCAAGTTTTGTGAGGTGTGATTTTTTTTTTTCTTTAAAATATTTGACTTTGCTATAAGGGATGCAGAGAAAGGAAGTTTGGAACTGATGAAAATAATTCATGCATTGGCTTTGGATAAATAATAGACTGACTTGCATATACTAAGTTCTTGGTAAATATTTGACTTGAAAGAAAAAGTTTGTGAAAGTCTGTACGGTAGCTCAACTGAGCCTTACTCTCCCAGAGCTAAATAAACATTTTCTGATTTTGTCTAGGGTTAGAAGAGAAGAACCCTTCCTTCTCTTGCCATTTTCTGAGTCATAGAATTGGAAAATTGTTGTATATCCCACAGGGAAGCAACTGCCTGAACCTTCTTATGAAAATCGGCAAGGCTGACAAATGTCAGGAGGAAGTAAGAAGCAAATTAAGAAGCAAATGCAAGAATTGGGCAATAACAGCCATTGGGACAGGTCCATATAAGGCCAATAAGATGTTTCTGTGCCCTGGAAGTTTTAACTTTATCTTTGGCTATGATATTTCTTGTTAGCAATTACAGACTGCTTTTTCGTTTACAAGTGTTTGTAAAAAAAAAAAAAAAAAAAGTGTTCATTTTTGCCCCCACTCTTTCCCAGAGTTCTGCTTGGATTAGGGTGTTCATCATTCCCCTAATATAGACTTAAATGCTTGAATAAAGTCAGGTCTATTTTTTTTTTCTTTTTTCTTTTTTTCTTTTTCCCGAGACGGAGTCTTGCTCTGTTGCCCAGACTGGAGTGCCGGGTGCGATCTTGGCTCACTGCAACCTCCGCCTCCTGGGTTCAAGCAATTCTCCTGCCCCAGCCTCCCGAGTAGCTGGGATTACAGGTGCCCACTACCACACCCAGCTAATTTCGTATTTTAGAGATGGGGTTTCACTATGTTGGCCACGAACTCCTGACCTCAGGTGATCTACCCACCTCAGCCTCCTAAAGTGCTGGGATTACAGGCGTGAGCCACTGCGCCTGGCCGATCAGAATCTTTAACCTGTTCATTTCTTAAGTTAACAGTTAGGATGCTTTTTGCCACAAGTAATAGAAAATCCAGCTTCACCTAGTGAAGAACTTGTCTGTGGTTCTCCAGAGCAGGGAAAGCCAGCATACCTCTTACGAGTCTCATTGGCTCATCCAGTCCCTCTGGCTAGGAATGCCATGGGCCAATTGGCTTATGCTTGTATTCCTAAGCAGGCATTAGCAAGGTGTGGGTGCAAAGGAGGTGGGTGGGTGGGAGACATATTCTTTTGTTTAAAAATTTGTTTTATTTTTTAAATTTTTTTTTAAGTTTTTGGAGTACAGATGGTATTTGGTTACATAAGTTCTTTAGTGGTGATTTGTGAGATTTTGCTGCACCTATCACCTGAGTAGTATATACTGCACCATATTTGTAGTCTTTTATCCCTCCCCCCCTCCCCCTCTTCCCCCCAAGTCCCCAAAGTCCACTGTATCATTCTTATGCCTTTGCGTCCTCATAGCTTAGCTCCCACATATCAGTGATGAGAACATACTATGTTGGTTTTCCATTCCTGAGTTACTTCACTTAGAATAATAGTCTCCACTCTTTTTTTTTTTTTTTTTTTTTTTTTTTTTTTT
>NW_016812360.1:440747-453596 GCF_001698545.2 Rhinopithecus bieti | reverse complement strand
TTCTGTCATGTATATATATACCACAGTTTCTTTATCCATACATTGATTAATGGGCATTTGGATTGGTTCCATGATTTTGCAATTGTGAATTGTGCTGCTGTAAACATGCATATGCAAGTATCTTTTTAGAATAATGACTTCTTTTCAGAAGGGATTGCTGGATCAAATGGTAGTTCTACTTTTAGTTCTTTAAGGAATATCCACACTGTTTTCCATAGCAGCTGTACTAGTTTACATTCCCACCAGCAGTGTAGAAATGTTCCCTGTTTACCCTTTTCAACAAATGGTGCTGGGATAATTGGCCAGCCACATGTAGGAGAATGAAACTGGATTCTCACCTCTCAACCTCATACAAAAATCAACTCAAGATGGATTAAGGACTTAAACCTAAGACCTGAAACTATAAAAATTCTGGAAGATAACATTGGAAAAACCCTTCTAGACATTGGCTTAGGCAAGGATTTAATGACCAAGAACCCAAAAGCAAATGCAATAAAAACAAAGAAAAATAGCTGGGACCTAATAAAACTGAAGAGCTTTTGCACAGGAAAAGGAACAGTCAGCAGAGTAAACAGACAACCCACACAGTGGGAGAAAATCTTCCTAATCAATACATCTGAAAAAGGACTAATATCCAGAATCTACAATGAACTCAAACAAATATGTAAGAAAAAAAACAAACAGTCCCATCAAAAAGTGGGCTAAAGACGTGAGTAGATAATTCTCAAAAGAAGATATACAAATGGCCAAGAAACATGAAAAAATGCTCAACATCACTAATGATCAGGGAAATGCAAATCAAAACCACAGTGTGATACCACCTCACTCCTGCAAGAATGGCCATAATAAAAAAATCAAAAAAGCAGTAAATGTTAGTGTGGATGTGGTGAACAGGGAACACTTTTTTTTTTTTGGAGACAGAGTTTCACTCTTGTCACCCATGCTGGAGTGCATTGGCGTGATCTCAGCTCATTGCAACCTCTGCCTCCTGGGTTCAAGTGATTCTTCTGCCCTAGCCTCCCTAGTAGCTGGGATTACAGATGTGTGCCAACACGTCCTGCTAATTTTTGTATTTTTAGTAGAGATGGAGTTTCACCATGTTGGCCAGACTGGTCTGGAACTCCTGACCTCAGGTGATCCTACCCGCCTCGGCCTCCTGAAGTGCTGGGATTACAGGCCTGAACCACCGTGTTGGGCCAGGAGACATCTTCTAAGTACTTGGATAGTGTAGGGGGACAGGGTAAACACCTACACATAAATGGGTGTTGTTAGGAGAGAGAAAGGGGGACATACTCACTCAGTGAACAGGCAGAAATGGCCACTATCGTGGTGATGTTGGTAATTAACACCAACAGCCTTAATTATGCTAGACTTCTTGCAAATAATAGGGTTAGCCATATATTTAGACAATTTGGAGTAAAGAAAGCTTTAAAAATTAGTTATACATATTGGTAAATTTAACATGAAGAGGGATCTAATAAAATATATGATGTTGATATGCAGAAAAAGTCCCAGTATGATAGTCCATGCTTATAGGAAATTTAATTTTGCGGGGAGAGTAGGCTGGAAGTTCGGAGTGATTGTTTTCTCTTATAGGCCAAAAAATTTGTTTGGTTACTTAGTGGTAGCATTTAGAGATGAAAGTTTACAGAAAACTAGGGTTATTTTGTGATTATGCTTGAATAGTCTTTATTGTTTCCAGCGCATCTTTTTTTTTAACTTCTAGTTATCAAGGTGTTAGGTTCCATGCCCTTGTGGGCCTTCCCTCTGCCCAAAAAAAGCATGGATGAGCAGAGTCATATCATTAAAATGGCAGTCTTTGTTAATTTTTCTAGAGAAGATGATCTCTTTGGTAGGCTGGGTGTGTCTTCGGCAAATGAGTTATTTATACATATAAACTATTAAGTTGGTAAGTATTTCTCTTTTTTTTTTTGAGATGGAGTTTCACTCTTGTCTCCCAGGCTGGATTGCAATGGTGCAATCTCAGCTCACTGCAACCTCCACCTCCTGGGTTCAAGCGATTCTTCAGCCTCAGCCTCCCAAGTAGTTGGGATTATAGGCACCCACCACTATGCCTGGTTAATTTTTTTTTGTATTTTTAGTAGAGACGGGGTTTCACCACATTGGCCAGGCTAGTCTCGAACTCCTGACCTCAGGTGATCCACCCATCTCGGCCTCCCAAAGTGCTGGGATTACAGGTGTGAGCCACCAAGCTTGGTCTAAGTTCGTATTTCTGTGTGAAACTGCAATTTCAACTACGTAGGTAACTGTACTCTTTGTGAATGAATCATCAAAGTTATTTAAAAATTCCTATAAGTAAAAAATATAAACATGAACTAGAGGTATATATATCATTGTGAACGAATCTTAAAAGTATAAGGTTAGACCTCAAAGGCAAGTTATATAAGAATATATATAGTCTGCTGTTATTTATATAAATTTTAAAAACCTACAGAACCACTCATACTATGCTGGTGGAGTATAAATTGGTATCCTACCTCTACATGAGTGTGACAGCATTTATTAAAATTAACCTAACAATTCAACTTCTAGGAATTATTCTATAGATGTACTCATGTGTATGAAATAATGGGTTATTCACTGCCATATTGTTGTAAATATTAATACAAAACTTTGGAAGTAACCTTTCTAATAGTGTAATAGTAATGGTTTATCCATGTAGTGAAATACCTTGCAAACATTAAGGAAGAAAAAGGGAAGAACTTTGTATATTTTAGAGAACAATTTCCAGGGTGTATTTTAAGAGGAAAAGTAGAACAATGTGTTTAATATGCCTACCACTTATGTATAAAAGGCAGGGGCAAATCTGTATCTTAAGTGTGACTGCTTTTATATATAGAGTGTGTCTCTTTAAAGATACACACAAGCTTCCTTACGTTAGTTGCTCAATATAGGGGACCAGGTACAGGAGGACACTGTGTTGCACTGTAGATACTTTTGTACTTTTGAATTGTGTGTATAGTGCAGGTATTGTGTTACCAAAATATATACAATTATATTTATAAAATAAACATGAAAATAATGTTACTATATTTTTTATGGATTCATAACCATGTAAAAATATATAAACGTGGGAAACACAAACATCAAATTCAGGATAGTGGTTACTTCTGAGGACAGATGAAGGATAAGGGAATCTGGGAGGAGTCATGCAGGGCTTGAGTTGTATCTGTAATGTTTTATTGCTGATGGTGGCTCATGGGTATGTGGAATGCCCTTGGTGTGCTTGAAATGTTTTGTTTGCTTTCTTAAATTACCATCCATAGCTTTTAAAGCCCACCCTTCCCCAGGATTAAGCTATTTCCTTAACACGTTTTTATTCTTTCAATTTTAAAGTGGGAATGAAATGGTTAGGTGTCTAGAATATCTTTAGTAGATATTTCTATCTTTGCTGCTTCTCTGTCCTATTAAAATCCTCTGTTTCAAAGTATGATCTTGTTTCCCTTCAGGATTATATATCCAATTAGAAGAGCATTTGTGACAATGTTATGCAGTTAGACAAAGTTCCCTTAGATAGCACTAGCATGGTTGTTAGCTAATATTTAGTTGACTAATCTGCTATTCTTGTGAGGAGTGCATTGTGAATGCTGGTAACCTTTGCTCTGAGTAACGTGCAAGTCTTCCATGGCCAAAATATTTATCTTCCATTTCATTTAAAAGCAAAACCTTAGCACTATTCTAAAAACTAACAGTCTGAAGAATAAAGTTTGAATTTTGTAAAAGGGGGGAATCCCTTAAGTAATGCATATGCCTGACAAAAGTCCATTTACTACATTCATTGATTGACTATGGAACAGCATTTAGTTTGGCTACAGCTGAGTTTACTCACTGGGGAGAATATTTAGCCTGGTTTTGAGAAAACAGTTTAGTTTCTGATACCATGCCAAGCCTTTTGTCCCTCTCACTGCACAGTGATGATGGGGAGAGTGGATAGGTCAAAAGACTTGGAGTCAGAAGACCTGTCCCAACTTGATCACAATAGCTTTACTTCCACAACTTATAGAATCTCTTAGGACCTCAGTTTCTTTATCTGTAAAGGACAATACCTCCATCATAGGTTTATGCTCAAATGTGATAATGTGAGTGTCTCCTAAGCTGTTAGATGCCATGTTTTAAAAAGTATTATGCTACTGAAGGCCGGGCGCAGTGGCTTATGCCTGTAATCCCAGCACTTTGGGAGGCCGGGGCGGGTGGATCACGAGGTCAAGATATTGAGATCATCGTGGCCAACATGGTGAAACCCAATCTCTACTAAAAATACAAAAATAGCTGGGCGCGGTGGCATGTGCCTGTTGTCCCAGCTACTTGGCAGGATGAGGCAGGAAAATCACTTGAACCTGGGAGGTGGAGGTTGCAGTGAGCCGAGATTGTGCTACTGCGCTCCAGCCTGGCGATAGAGTGAGACTCCATCTCAAAAAAAAAAAAAAAAAGTATTATGCTACTTAAATTTTAATATTGAGGTATGTTGGTAACTGGATTCAGGGAAATATTTCTGTTGCTTCGAGTAAGGGAAATGTAACAGATTATAATATGATGGCCTTCAATTACCAAAATTTTGCTGAGATGAAAGAGGGAGGGGAAGAATGTGTAACGTGGAGGGGATATTGCCCACCCTAAATGAGAACATTTTAGAGTCATCAGTGTTGGGATATTATTTCAGACTCTTAGAGGAAAAAATTTGTATCAAATTAAAATCGGGAATAATCATGTTATACAACATTTACGAGGTTTCTTTAGGACTTCTCAGAGCTTTAACGTGTTAATAAGCATAGTGAGTCTATGAAAGGGACTCACTGTGCTTATTATTAACACATTAAATAATAAATGTGACTGGGCGTGGTGGGTCATGCCTATAATCCCAGCACTTTGGGAGGCCGAGGCGGGCAGAGAACAAGGTCAGGAGTTCAAGACTAGTCTGGGCAATATGGTGAAACCCTGTCTCTATTAAAAATACAAAAATTAGCCGGGCATGGTGGCGGGCCCCTTTAGCCGTAGCTACTCTGGAGCCTGAGGTAGGAGAATCACTTGAACTTGGGAGGCGGAGGTTGCAGTGAGCCGAGATCGCGCCACTGCACTCCAGCCTGGGCGATAGAGCGAGACTCCATCTTAAAAAAAAAGTTATTTCCTACCAAATGGAAATGTAGGAAATATACATCCTTTCCCAGACATAGTTGATTATGCAATCTTTTTCCCTGGAGAGTCTTCAGTTCTAGTGTTTTGTAGAGCATGCTTTAGAAAATTTATTCTAATAGTTTTCGTTTTATTATTTTTCTAGCCCATAGAAAATTAGAATCCCCACGCAGAACATTGGAGAGGGGATTTAAGAGTAGAATCCTGGGCTGGGCACAGGGGGGGGTGGGTGGATCACGAGGTCAGGAGATGGAGACCTCCCTGGCCCACATGGTGAGACCCCCATCTCTAGTAAAAATACAAAATTAGCTGGGCGTGGCACATTCCCGTAGTCTCAGCTACTCAGGAGGCTGAGGCAGGAGAATCACTTGAACCTGGGAGGCGCAGGTTGCAGTGAGCCGAGATTGCACCACTGCACTCCAGCCTAGTGATAGAGTGAGACTCCATCTCAACAAAAGAAAAGAAAAGAGTTGATTCCTGATAGGCTATAAAGGCTGGGATACAAATTCAAAAAGCAGAAAACTACAGGAGCTGGAACTTTCTAGGCTGGGAGCAAAAAACCCTATCCCACTAAATAACTCCCACTGTTGTCACTGTGTGAGGGTATAAGGAGCAGTTGATACTCATAAGTTAACATTTGCTTGGTTCCCAGTCTTCATGTACAGTGTGTTCTATTTAAGAAGTCGTGACCATGTGTAGTACAATTAGAAAAGCTGTTTTCAAAAAATACTACTTTTGTTAACTTGTTAATTTTAATGGTGAATATCGTACTTCAGAAAATCCACCCTCCTTTTCTTGTCAGGGACTGACTGTGTGGTCCTGCTCCCTGTTATGTATGGAAGCAGAGGGAAAGGGGCTCTGACCCCCTCAAATCATGTCTTTGGTACCAGCCAGTTCTGTCCTCAGTTGCCTGGATACTGAACTTCTCTGAGCAGGGCAGAACTGAGATCCAGTGGGCTGCTCCTGAGGATGCTTATGCTTTCTCATTTGATTTCAGGTCTCCTCTTTTGCTTCCCATTGCATCCAATAAAGGCCATTCCTACCATAAAGAAATAAAAAAGAAAATCTATCTTTAATGAATAAATAACAATTGTATATATTTGTGGGGCACAATGTGATGTTTTGATACATGTATACATTCTACACTGATCAAATCAGGCCAAGTAGTATATCTATCTCCTCAAATATTTATCATTACTTTGTGGTGAGAACATTTAAAGTTCCCTTTTTTAACCCTTTTGAAAAATTAATATATTAACTGTAATCATGATGCTATGCAGTACAACACCAGGATCGTGTTCCCTAAATTTTTTGTAGCCATTGACCAATATCTTCCTTTTCCCCTCCAGCCCCACTTACCCCAGCTACTGGTAATCACCATTCTACTCTCTACTTCTGTGAGTTTGCCTTTTTTAGATTCCAAATATAAGTGAGTCTTAGACACCTCTGACATACTGATTTCAATTCCTTTGGATTTATACTCAGTAATGGGATTGCTGGATCATATAGTAATTCTATTTTTAGTTTTGTGAGGAACCTCTATACTGTTTTACAAAATGGCTGTATTTATAGTTCCACCAACGGTGCGTTAAACGTGTTCCATTTCTCTGTGTCCTTGCGAATACTTATCTTTCACCTTTTTGATAATAGCCAGTCTAACAGGTGTGAGGAGATACCTTATTGTGGCTTTAATTTGCATTTCTCTTATGATTAGAGATGTTCAGCATTTTTTTTTTTTTTTTGGGTTCCCGCCATTCTCCCGCCTCAGCCTCCGAGTAGCTGGGACTACAGGCGCCCGCCACCGCGCCCGGCTAGTTTTTTGTATTTTAGTAGAGACGGGGTTTCACCGTGTTAGCCAGGAGGGTCTCGATCTCCTGACCTCGTGATCCACCCGCCTTGGCCTCCCAAAGTGCTGGGATTACAGGCTTGAGCCACCGCGCCCAGCCTGTTCAGCATTTTTTAATCTATCTGTTGGCCATTTGTTTGTCTTTTTTATTTTTTATTTTTATTTTTGAGACAGTGTCTCACTCTGTCGCCCAGGCTGGAGTGCAGTCGGCTCACAGCAACCTCTGCCTCCCTGGTTCAAGTGATTCTCCTGCCTCAGCCTCATGAGTAGCTGGGACTATAGGTGTGCACCACTATGCTCAGCTAATTTTGTATTTTTAGTAGAGACAGGGCTTCACCATGTTGGTCAGGCTGCTCTCGAACTCCTGACCTTCTGATCCGCCTGCCGCAGCCTGCCAAAGTGTTGGGATTACAGGCGTAAGCCACTGTGCCCGGCCTGTTTGTTTTTTGCTGTACAGAAGCTTTTTAGTTTGATGTCATCCCATTTGTTTATTATTGCTTTTGTTGCCTGTGCATTCGGGGGTCATATCCAAGAAATAATTGTCCACCCCTGTGTCATGGAGCTTCTCATCTAAGTTTTCTTCTAGTAGATTTATAATTTCAGGTCTTAAATTTAATCCATTTTAAGTTGATGCTTGTTAAGGGGTGAGATAAGGGTCCATTTCCATTCTTCTGTATGTGGCTATCCAGTTTTTCAAATAACATTATTGAAGAGACTGTCCTTTCCCCATTGTGTAGTCTTGGCACCTTTGTCAAAAATCCATTGACTGTAGATTTATGCATTTATTCTGGGCTCTTCATCCTATTCCATTGGTTGACATGTCTTTTTATGTCAGTGCCATGATGTTTTAATTACTGTAGGTTTGTAATATATTTTCAAACATGGTAGTGTGATGCCTCCAGCTTTGTTCTCTTTGGACCTAAAGTCTATTTTGTCTGAAATAAGTATAGCTACCTCTCTTCTCTTTCTGTTTGCATTTGTATGGAATATCTTTTTTCAGTCCCTTCATTTTCAGTCTATGAGGTCTGTGAGTGTCCTTTATAGTGAAGTGAGTCTCTGTTATAGGCAGCGTAGAGTTGGGTCTTGTTTTTTATCCATTTAGCCACTCTATGCCTATTGTTTGGATAATTTAATCTATTTAAAATCAAAGTAATTATTGATAGGTAAGGACTTAGTAGTGCCATTTTGTTAATTGTTTTCTAGTTTTTCTGTAGAACCTTTGTTCCTTTCACTATTACTTTTCCCCTTTGTGGCTCAATAGCTTTCTCTAGTGGTTCGCTTTGGAGTTTTTCTTTTTATCTTTTGCAAAAGCAAAGGCTTTTGCTTTGTAGTTACCCTGTGGCTTACATAAAACATCTTATAACTGGTATATAAGCTGGTAACAAGTTAACTTTGATCACATACACAAATTCTATGTTTTTACTCCCCCTCCTCCATGTTTTATGTTCATGATGTCACAATATCATTTTAAAAATAATTTGTATCTTTAACAGATTATTGTAGCTTTATTATTATTTTTTTTTTGAGACAGAGTTTCACTCTTGTTGCCTAGGCTGGAGTGCAACAGCGCGATCTTGGCTCACCCCAGCCTCCGCCTCCCAGGGGTTCAAGCTATTCTCCTGCCTCAGCCTTGTGAGTAGCTGGGATTACAGTCATGTGTCACCACCCCCGGCTAATTTTGTATTTTTAGTAGAGATGGGGTTTCTCCATGTTGGTCAGGCTGGTCTCAAACTCCCAGCCTCAGGTGATCCACTTGCTTCGGCCTCTCAAAGTGCTGGGATTATAGGTGTGAGCCACCGTGCCTGGCTAGCTTTAACTATTCTTAGTAGTTTTCTCTTTTAACCTTTATATTAGATATATAATTGATTTACTCACCACCATTACAGTATTAGTGTGTTTTGGGTTTGACAATATACTTACTTTTTCCATTGAGTTTTATACTTTTCATGTGTTTTCTTGTTACTCATTAGTGTCCTCTTTCTTCAGCTTGAAGAACTTCCTTTACCATTTCTTTTTCTGTTTCTTTTTGTTTGTTTGTTTGAGACGAAGTCTCACTTTGTTGCCTAGGCCAGAGTGCAGTGGCAAGATCTCGGCTTACTGCAACCTCTGCCTGCTCTTTTCAAGCGATCCTCCCACCTCAGCCTCCCAAGTAGCTAGGATTACAGGCGTACACCATGACTCACAACTAATTTTTTTTGTGTGTGTGTTTTTAGTAGAGACAGGGTTTCACTATGTTGGCCAGGCCGGTTTTGAACTCCTAACCTCAAGTGCTCCGCCTGCCTTGGCCTCCCAAGGTGCTGGGATTACAGGCGGGAGCCACCATGCCTGACCACTGTTTTTCATTCTTTATCCTTTTCTTCCTCAAGTCGTGTGATTTCCAGTGGCCTCTCTTCTAATTACTAATCGTTTCTTCTGGTTGATGTAGCCTGCAGTTGAACCCCTTTATTGAATTTTTCAGTTCAGTTACACTATTCCTCAGCTCTGTGATTATGTACTTCTTCAGAAAATCTACTTTTCAACTGATAAACTAACTATATCCATTTCTAGGGTTGCAGTAACAATGCCACAGACTCAATGACTTACAGCAACAGAAAATTATTCTTTGCCAGTGCTGGAGGTCAGAAATTTGAAATCAAATGGCCATCAGGGCCATGTTTCTTCTGAAGGCTCTAGTAGAGAATCTGTTCCTTGCCTCTTCCTGCTGCTGCTGCTTTTTTTTTTTTTTCCTTGAGACAGAGTCTCATTCTGTCACCCAGAATAGAGTGCAGTGGCGTGATCTCATTTCACTGCAACCTCCTCCTCCTGGATTCAACAAGTGATTCTCCTGCCTCAGTCTCCCAAGTAGCTGGGACTACAGGCGCGTTCTGCCACGCCTGGGTAATTTTTGTATTTTTAGTAGAGATGGGGTTTCGCCATGTTGGCCAGGCTGGTCTCGAACTCCTGACCTCAGGTGATCCGCCTGCCTCGGCCTCCCAAAGTGCTGGGATTACAGGCGTGAACCACCGTGCCCGGCCCTCTTCCAGCTTCTTGTGGCTCCTGACGTTCCTTGGTTTGTAATAGCATAACTCCAGTCTCTGCCTCTGTCTTCACATGGCTGCGCTCTCTTGCTTGCTAGCTCTCTCTCTCTGTGTGTGTGTGTGTGTTCTCTCCTCTTCTTGTAAGGATACCAGGCATTAGATATAGGGCTCACTCTAAATCCAGTAAGATTTCATCTTCAAATCCTTCACTAACCACATCTGTAAAGATCCTATTTCGAAATAATATAACAATCAGAGATTCTGGGTTGACATGGATTTTGTGGGGACGTTATTCACTTCACTACACTTGTTTTTATATTTTGTATGCTTTTAGTTTTATGCTTTCTTTCTTAGTTTTTGAGTAACTTTTACATTTGTTTGATAGAATTTATTAATAAAAAGTCTGTGGGCTGGGCGCGGTGGCTTATGCCTGTAATCCCAGCCCTTTGGGAGGCTGAGGGGGCGCAGATCACCCGAGGTCAGGAGTTCAAGACCAGCCTGACCAACAGGGTGAAACCCCGTCTCTACTAAACATACAAAAATTAGCCAGGCGAGGTGGTAGGTGCCTGTAATCCCAGCTACTTGGGAGGCTGAGGTAGGAGAATCGCTTGAACCCAAGAGGCGGAGGTTGCAGTGAGCCGAGATCACGCCATAGCACTCCAGCCTGGGCAGTAAGAGCTAAACTCCATCTTAAAAAATAAATGAATAAAATAAAATAATAAAATAAAATAAAGAGCTAAACTCCATCTTAAACAATAAATGAATAAAATAAAATAATAAAATGAAATGAAATGAAATAAAATAATAAAATAAAATAAAATCTGTGGAATCCTAAGACATTGAAATTGATATGAGGCAGGTTTTCAGTACAGTGGATTCATGTTCTGATACAGGAAGGAGGTCATAGTAGCAGTGCCTGGAACACAGTGGGAGTACCAACTGGTACTCAAATATTTCTTGAATGAGTGCATTTGTATGATTGAATGCATTTTTGGGTAATTCTTAGTAGTATGGGGAATTCAGTCTGTTCTTTTCAAAACTGTGTTTACATTAAGAATTTCTCTGATATGTTTAACTTCCATTTATGTTTTATTAAAAGGATGTGTATGTTTACATGTCTTTCTGAGGATTATCTTTTTAAAAAATTATCAAATTTCACTTACCATGTTTGGAAAAAGCATAACTTTTCAAGTTTGACCTGGGTTGAAGTTTTGGCTTTTCCATTCATTAGCTGTGTAACTTTGGGCAAGTTATTTCATCTTTCTGTGCCTCAGTTTCCTGTAAAATGTTGCTACTGCCAGATCTTCCAGTTTGGTAAGAGTGTGTCAGTATGTTTGGGTACAAAGTGAGTATGCTACAAATATTAACTAGTAAGTTGTATACCTTAATTATGTATTGTAATGGAACTAGATTTATGTTGTAGAAAATTGTTTTGTTAAAAAAAAAAAAAAACCCTTGTTTATTAAAACTCACATCAAATTAAGTTGCTTTTTTCCTCTGTGTTCTTCTGTGACCAAACAAGTGTTCCTGTAGTAGGTGAAATCACTGTCAAGGATTGGTGTTATGTGTATGTCTGATAGTAATCTGTTGAACATTAACCAAAGTCAGGAAATGAGTTGACCTTTGGAAGGCAGAAATCTGAGGATTGATGGTAGTGGTGGTGGGGTAGGAGTGGTGGAACGGGTTGGAGGGATTGAAGTATATGGCAATGGGAGCTAGATACATTAAAATGACAGCTATTATTTATTTAGCACTTATGTACCTGGATAAAGAAATGCTATTGCATCTACATGGATAGGGAGCACCAGTCAGAGCTGAGATAAAACTGGCTATTCAGAGATTAAAACAAATAATTCAGGGCTGATTAGATAAAGATGGGGGAACAGGTCTGGGAGCAGTGGAAAATAAATAACCCTAAATAATAATAGCTACCATTTATCAATCACTTCCTATGTGCCAGGCATTGTGGAAAGTGCTTTACAAACACTATTTCATGTATTTATTATAGTCACCCTTATGGAGTATGCGGTATTCTTATTTTACAGATGAGTAAATAGAAGGTTGACTTTTTTTAACTTGCCCAAGTCAAACATCTAGTAAGTACCTTCAAATAGGAATAAAACCGAGGTCTGTGTGACTATACAATCTGTGCTTTGTATACATAATGCTTTCACATTGTGCAACTGGAATTAGGGGTTCAACCCTATTCAACTCTACTCCCAAAAAAGGTGAATCTGCTAATACTACTTGTAATTGTTTTTTCCCCTATTTGGAAAATATTTTTATTTATTTATTTTTTTGAGATGGAATCTTGCTCTTTTGCCCAGGCTGGAGTGCAGTGGCAAGATCTCCGCTCACTGCAACCTCTGCCTCTCGGGTTCAAGTGATTCTCCTGCCTCAGCCTCCTAAGTAGCTGGGATTACAGGTACATGCCAATACACCTGGCTAATTTTTTTTTATTTTTAGTAGAGATGGGGTTTCACCATGTTGGCCAAACTGGTCTCAAATTCCTGACCTTGTGATCCGCCCACCTCGTCCTCCCAAAGTGCTCAGATTACAGGCTTGAGCCACCGCGCCCAGCCTTGGAAATTTTTTTTCTAACTGGTAAGAATACAAAATCAATCCCTCCCTCCTCCCCCCTCCCCATGATAGGCCCCAGTGTGTGATGTTCCCCTTCCCGGGTCCAAGTGATCTCATTGTTCAGTTCCCACCTATGAGTGAGAACATGCGGTATTTGGTTTTCTGTTCTTGTGATAGTTTGCTAAGAATGATGGTTTCCAGCTGCATCCATGTCCCTACAAAGGACGCAAACTCATCCTTTTTTATGGCTGCATA
>NW_016812360.1:422449-439901 GCF_001698545.2 Rhinopithecus bieti | reverse complement strand
TGGAATAACTATTTTCATTTTAGCATATTACCATTTTATATAAATTTTTTTGTGTAGCTAAAAAATGTAAAGTGCATATATAACTTGTTTTTCATGTTTATAAGAACATTTTCTATTGTTTTCCTAGGAGAGTCTGTTAGGTTGGAATAACCATGTATTAAACTGTTCTCTGAAATTGGTCAGCCTTTTTTTCTTACATAATACACTGTAATGAACATATTTATGCATATTTTTTCATCGACTTTTAAATCAAATTCTTGGAAAACTACAGATTAAAAAAAAATATCCTGATCATGTAATTTATGTGTGTTTATGAGTTTGAATGGTCTCTTGACATTGCTGTCAGGGCATTGCCCCTCTTCCTGCCACTGTGATACAATCATACTTTTGTTATTTATTACTTCAAAAGGGAAGAAGTTATACCACCATACTTTAAAACAATTAATTTATAATTTGATGAAATGCTCAAGTATTAGAAAAAAGTTTTATGGTATATCTTGATTGGTTATGGATTTTGTTCTGTTTATTATGCCTTTTGGGTGGTTGGGGGGCTTCTGTTATTCACAGGTGGGTTAATATTCTGCTCCTTATTACTCGTGAGTTAAATTATACTCAATTCCCTATTCCATAGTTACCACATTCCCTCCCATTTTTGCTAATTTCCTCCTCATTTTTTGTTAGGTGTTCTATAAAATTTCCCATCACATTATTATTGCTACAACCTACTGTTTTCTACATGATTTTAATTGTATTGTTGTAAAAATCTTGCTCTGCTCTGATTTCTTACCTCCTCTATTTTCTTATCACTCTGAAAATAGTTAATACATTTTGCTAATACAATCAATGCATTTCATAGGTGAGTTTAATGTCTATTCTTTTTTTGTTTTATTCTTTTGTATTACAAGACTTTTTGCTTTTTCGTACTTTAGTGTTATTTTTGTCATCATTACAGGCTGGGAAGGTCCCATAGCCCAGGTTGCTTTTGGTCAATACTGTTTTCTCCAGCAGCATTAACTGGCATGTAGGAGATGCTCAGTATATAATGCCAAAATAATGAATTTAAGAGAATGCTTTGAATTCTGATTCCAGTTCCTTATTAAATGACAGAATATATGTCCAGAGTTTTGGATAAGCTCCAATTGTTTCTTAAAGTTAATTGAGGTTGAAATTCAGTTGAGCAGGGTATCATAGGAGTTTGGTTGGTTTGTGGTGGTTTGGAAGTTCAGGCCCAAATGGATTCTGTCTTAGTATTCTTTCCAAGTCTGAGTCCACCAGTATTATCCAGTATCCTGGCTGTTTCCCAGTCCTATTTCAGCTGAGCAGCTATCAAGAGAAAGTCTGTGCCAAGCCAGAGCTTGGAGATTCTTGGAGGATGTGTTTAGTACCATGCTTAGGTTTCAGCCTACTTGTTCTAAGAAAGAAGGTACTTCCTGAAGCAAGCTTTAACAGTCAAGTTGGCTGCTTTTAATCACATCTAATTAGTACTGGAGATTGGAGAACGCCTTACTAGAAAGCAAAATGTGCTTCATCTTCACAGTTGATTTCAGCTGTGATTATAGGGTTGCCCTCCTTCTTTCTCTTGTACATTTCATACTAGATCCCCATCCTTCTAATATAGTTGTATCATACTTTTAAAAAACCTATATTTGTTTTTTCATAATTGTGGCTGTGTAAATACTATTTGCTAAGTCAGTATCTATGACTATGTTTTATTTCTTACAGAACTTTAAGTTTTACTGGCATTCATGAATTATCTCATGTTTTTTCATTTGTTTAATTTTTTTAACCTAAGGCTTAATTTCTCACATCTTCCAGTGCCTTTGTAAAATTTCTCAATATGATATTCCATATTTCTAAACTTGTTAGATTATCTCTCCTCCTACCCCCAGAATAACTATTTTGCATTCTTTGTCACATTCCTATCTGGATTTGTTGCCTTCTAGGCCTTCTCCATATCTGTTACTGTGACTTTGCTTCACCATTTTGAGATTCTCTTAGTTTTTCTACTATATTGGATCCCTTCTTTACTGGATTCCATGCCATCTTTCTTGGGTTTCTTCCTGATTTTGATGGAATATATATTCTCCAGTAGGTTCCTGAGAAAGGGTGCACAAAGGTGAAATTTTTGGAGACTTAGCCTCATGACTGTCTAAATTCTACTGATGCTGATCATAACACCAAAAGACACAATCCCTAATGCCATAATCCCAAATGTTGAAATACTGAAAGATGAAAATCTCTAAAAATCAGAATCCCTAAATTCTAAAAATCTCACACATCTAAAATCCTGAAAATCATAATTGTGAAATATTAAAATCCCAAATGTTGAAATGCTGCAATCCAACACCTGGGGTAGAAATTAGTGCATATTCGGTTGTATGAAAGATGGTTGCATCACTTCACTTGCATCATGTTAGGTGGAACGGATTGCCTTTTTATTATATTTATTTGGAAATTAAGTATGGCTTAAGGAGATGGGTGCCAAATTGAGGGGTGGATTCATGAATTTATTTTTAGGTATCAGCTTGACTGGATTAAGGAATACCTAGAAACCTGTTAAAGCATTACTTTGGGTTTGTCTGTGAGATTAGCATGTGAGTCTGAGTGGACTAGGTGGGGAAGATCTGCCCTCAATGTTGGTAGCCACCATTAAATCTGCTGGAGACCCAGAGAGAACAAATTGTTGCCTTTCTGAGAGCTGGAACAGACTTTTCTTCTGCTGAATTGGACATCAGAACTCCAGGCTTGTTGGTCTTTGGACTCTAGGACATAACAGCAGCAGCCCCTTGGGTCCTGGTCTTTCAGCCTCAGACTGAGACCTGGTTTGGCTTGGTTCTGAGGTCTTTAGACTGAGCCAAGCTACCAGCATGCCAGGGTCTCTCCAGCTTGAAAATGGCCTGTCGTGGAACTTATCAGCCACTATAATCACATGAGCCAATTCCCCTAATAAATCATCTCTCATATATCTATGTATATATACATCTTATTGGTTATGTCTCTCTGGAGAATGCTGACTAATACAGATTTGGTATTGAGAAAGCCAAATATCATTTCTTCTTACTGTATTCCTTACAGCACAATGGAAGAGACCCGTGAAATTGTTCCCTTTCAAAAAGTCTGTGATAAATTAAGTATACTAGGCTACTTAATGGTGAAAGAGAAAAGTTTAAAAGCTAATTATTATTGGTGTTGTGAAAACAGAAAATCACTTAATTGTAATGACCAAGCAATAATTTCTAAATGATCAGCATATACTTACAAAATATTTAGGCCACAACCGCTCTAGTCTAAACACAAGTGAATGTTTTGAAGATCACAGAAGTGAATATGCAGGTGAAAAATATAAGAAAGCTCCCCTGCCAAATTATTCAATCAGGTATGACTTCTGCCCTTTCACACATAGTGCCAATTTGCTATGCTATGTATTTTATCTTTGCCTCATGTCTAATACTGCAGGTATAAATTTTGTAAAGGCTTTTAGAGAATTCTAACTCATTTTATGCACTTTTTCTTTGCATATTTGACTCCATGAAAGTGCATTATCACGATGTGATTCAATGTGTAAGCATTGTGCATGTATATAAAAATGTTGAAACTTGCTCAGTAAATGATGTCCATTTTGTTCATTTGTATTTGTGAAAGGTAAAATTTCTCAAGATCTTGGCTCTTTGGGTGACTCTATTGTGGTTTTTGTGCAAGTGGTAGTGACCCATTGCAGTTTTTGATTGATCTTGTCAGAAGATTCAGGTTGTCTGGTATTTCAGATGACCGCAGTTATGAATCTGGGTGCACCTGATTACCAACCATAGTGATATGTTTATCCATTTTGCTTTTAATCTATTTTTTCATGAATACAGTTTATCTGTTCCTACTATTCCCATGCAATGGTTGTTAGTATACCTGAGTGTTTATGCTTGCAAAAATAGGTTATTAGTGCTTATTTTATTGTGTAAAGGGGCCTATGAACTATTCCATTGTGTTTTCATGTTTCTCAAATACATCTTTTAAAAATGGAAATAAGTGTCTTTAGATAACTTTCTACAAATTATTTTCCAGAATTCTGTTTTAGGATTTTGTTCTTTTGGGATTGTGATTTTTGGAATTTTAGATTTTAGGGATTTTGATCTTTTGGGATTTCAACATTTGGGATTATGGCATTTGGGATTGTGTCTTTTGGGATTATGTCCTAAACCCAAATTCTGTCACCACTGACCATCTAGTGATAGCATTTAAAATGGAAAGACAAAATGACTTGATTTTTTTTCCCTTGATTTTTAACTGCATTTTAAAAAATAGAGACTGGGCATGGTGGCTCACACGTGTAAACCTAGCACTTTGGGAAGTTGAGGCTGGTGGATTGCTTGAACCCAGGAGTTTGAGACCATCCTGGTCAATATGGTGAAACCTGATTTCTACAGAAAAATACAAAAAAATTAGCTGGGTGTGGTGGGGTCTGCCTGTAGTCCCAGCTACTTGGGAGGCTGAGATGGGAGGATCACCTGAGCCTGGGGAGGTTAAGGCTGCATTGAGCTGTGATTGTGACACTGCACTCCACCCTGGGTGATAGAGTGATACCCTGTCTCAAAAAAATAAAAAAAATAAAAAAATAAAAAAAATTAAAAAACAGAAAAAAAATTAAAAATAGAGAAACCAAAAAAACTAGAAACCACATGCACATGAACCAGAATTTCAAAGGTATAAGAGGTTATGGATGGGGAAATGTATCTATGGCATGAGAGTCTTTTGGGATGATGGAACTGTTCTGTATCTGACTATATAATGCTGGTTACACCAATTTCTATGTTTTAATATCCATATAAATGATACTAAAAGAAAATTTCAGTCTATATGTATGATAGGTTAAAAGGTGAAAATTAAAAGAATTTAAAATACAAAATACAAAAGGTATACTTCCTCTCATCCTTTAGTCTTCTAGCTTTATTTTCTGGAAGAAACCACTGTTACCAATTTCTTACGTATTCTCCTACGTAATCACTCTTAAACATCTGAACATTTGGGATGAATCTGGCAAAAGAGAAAAGAACTTAGATTTGCTTAGCTATTTTCTGAGAATGCTAGATAACTACTCTTATAATATGTCTAAATATATTATGACTTTTGTTTTGTTGAGGCAGCATCTCAATCATCACCCCAGGCTGGAGTGCAGTGGTGCAATCTGGGCTCGCTGCAACCTCTGCCTCCCGGGTTCAAGTGATTCTCCTGTTTCACCTCCCAAGTAGCTGGGATTACAGGCATGCACCACCACACCCAGCTGATTTTTGTTATTTTTTTGTTTGTTTGAGACAGAGTTTTGCTCTTGTTACCCAAGCTGGAGTGCAATGGAATAATCTCGGCTCACTGCAACCTCTGTCTCCCAGGTTCAAGCGATTCTCCTGCCTCAGCCTCCTGAGTAGCTGGGATTACAGCCACGTGCCAGCACGCCCCTCCAAATTTTTGTGGTTTTAGTAGAAACGAGGTTTCACCATGTTAGCCAGGCTGGTCTCGAACTCCTGATCTCAGGTAATCTGCCCGCCTTGGCCTCCCAAAGTGCTGGGATTACAGGCATAAGCCACCATGCCTGGCCATTAATTTTTGTATTTTTTAGTAGAGATGGGGTTTTCCCATGTTGGCCAGACTGGTTTCGAACTCGTGACCTCAAGTCATCTACCTGCCTTGGCCTCCCAAAGTGCTGGGATTACAGGTGTAAACCACCGCACCCGGCCAGAATATGTGTAAATATTTTATTAATCATACTTAGTACTAATTTATTAAAACTACTTCTTTTACAGTTGGCAAACATGAATTGACTGGGCATAAAGTTGCTGTGAAGATACTCAATCGACAGAAAATTCGGAGCCTTGATGTGGTAGGAAAAATCCGCAGAGAAATTCAGAACCTCAAGCTTTTCAGGCATCCTCATATAATTAAACTGTAAGCTCTGTTTATATTAAATACAGTCCAGTTATCTTTTCATCTTTTTTGTTAACCTACTTAATGTGACAAGCGAGAAAAATGACTGACACTTCTTTTTGTTTCCTGAGGGTTTTGAAAAGTTTCTCCCTCGGCCGTGTGCAGTGGCTCACACCTGTAATTCCAGCACTTTGGAATTACAAAGTGGAGGCTGAGGCAGGCGGATCACCTGAGGTCAGGAGTACGAGACCAGCCTGGCCAACATGGTGAAACCCTGTCTCCACTAAAAATACAAAAATTAGCTGCTCATGGTGCTGGGTGCCTGTAATCCCAGCTACTCGGGAGGCTGAGGCTGGAGAATGGCTTGAACGTGGGAGGTGGAGGTTGCAGTGAGCTGAGATCATGCCATTGCACTCCAGCTTGGGCAACAAAAGCGAAACTCTGTCTCAAACAAACAAACAAACAAAGTTTCTTCCCGTTCATGTATTTTTCTAACCCCACTGGTGGTCATTTAAGCCTATGTTCGTGTTTTGCCCTTGTGCTTATCAGCTGTTACCTTCTCATTCTTTCCTCTCTTCTGGAAAGATGCCCTTCTGATAATGTTTGGTGCCCCACTGCTTGCAGTAAAACCAGCAATGATCTGCTAGTGAAAACTCTTGACCTCCAAATGCCCACATGATGTCAGTTAGCCTCACTAGCGAGAATGCGATAGTAGAAAGGGTTTTTCCCCATCCTGCTTACACCTGACCATACAGATAACAAAATTTCAGGAATCCAGTATTTCAAAAGGGCAGTAATCTTACTGTTGTTTTACAGTTGCCAGTTGTAGAGTCTACAAATAACATATTTCCTGCTCAGCTTCTGCTTTGTTACGCAGGCAATAACTTAAAGCTGCTTAGGTTTTTCTCCTGAACTGGCTGACTCAAATTTGTTTCACTCTCACCTCTTCTCATTTGTTGAGTGCTATGGTTTTAAATACCATCCATATGCTGACCACCCCTAAATGTACATCTCTTGCTTTAAGATCTCTTCTTACACCAGACTCATGCTCACTGCTGACTTTACATTTCCATTTGTATATTCGCAAGGCATTTAAAACTCAACCCGGCCCAAAATGAACTCTTTATTACTCTCCCAAACCTGCTCTTCCCACAGTTTGTACCATCTTGGCTAATAGCCAGTTACCCAGGGCTAAAACTTAGGAACCATTTTTAACTTCCCTGTTTCTTTCACTTTCTACCATCCATTTCATTCCTTCCTTCACAATCAAGCTAGGATGTGACTGCTTCCCAGTTCCTTTATCACTGTCAACCTGGTCTCAGCCACCTTCATCTGTCTCACGAAATCCTGAAGTAACCTCCTGTGTCTACCTTTACTGTTGACAATTAATTCTTCAAACTGCTGCCATAGTTTTCCTTTTCATATGCCAGATCACATGACTGGTTAAAACATATAATAGCTTTTCATCTTCCTTGGAGTAAAAGCCAAAGCCTTATCATGGCTTGTAAAATTCTGTGTCCTCTGGCCTGCAGTTAACACCTTTGACTCTACATCCGATTTCTCTCTTAATATTCCTTGAACATGCCAAGCAGGCTTCTACTTGGGGACTTTTGCAGTTGCTATTCCCTCTCCTGGGTTCACTTTCCTCCTAATTACATAATTTGTTCCCATTCTTCTTTTAGGCTCAGCTCAAATGTTACTTTATTAGAGGCCTTCCTTGAACACTCTGTATACAAAGATTCCCCTTAATTTGCTTTATTTTTCTTCATAGCATGTTCCACCGCCTGAGATATTGCTTAATTTATTTAGTGTCTGTTTCCTGGTTCCTGGAACATGAACTCCATGAGAGCAGAGAATTTTTGTTTCCTGCAGTCTTCCCAGCTCCTAGCATAGTACCTGGTATACTATAGGTGCTTAGTAAATATTTATTGAATGAATGAATATACATGTTTTAATATTCGTAGACAATGTTTTCTCTCACCAGGTACCAGGTCATCAGTACACCATCTGATATTTTCATGGTGATGGAATATGTCTCAGGAGGAGAGCTATTTGATTATATCTGTAAGAATGGAAGGGTAAGCTGTTCTGATTTAATTCTTTATGTATTTTGTAACTCTCCTTTATCCTTTACTAGCATCAAAATGTCAGCAAGCAATTTTAAGAGGTCTATTTAATAACCAGTTCCCTTAGTTATATGTTTGTTTAGAATCATAAACTGTTTACAACTAGAAAGGATCCTCAAGATTATCTCCTTAGCCTGTTTATACAGATGTGGATACTGAGCCTCATGGCTTATATGTTTGCTTACAGTAACGTGATTTATTAATAACAGAATTGGCTTGAGCCCCAGAACTCATAATCCTCAGACTTATGCTTCCAGGGTATACAAACACTTTGTATATGTATTTTAATGTAATTAATCCTTACAAAATATATTATTACTTAAAGATCTAGGCCTTGCCAGTCAATTCTAGCCACATTTAAATTGCATTCATGTTATGGTTTCAGAAATCTCATGTACCTGGAGTAGTAAAAACAGGCTCCATGAAGGAGGTAGGAATTAGATACAAAGAATTTAGAGCTGGCAGGAATTTTACAGGACATTTTGAACACTACCTTAAGTTACAGCTACAAAAACTCAACACTGCCCTATGCCCATACTTTTTCTCATACCCAGGTTATGTGGTATGCAAAAGCCCCTTTGTGGGAGAGCTGTATCTAGCCCTGAAAAGAAAGCTTGTCTCACTCCCAATCTTAAGTTATTTACATTACTCATTAATTTGTTCTATATAGCATGTCTACTTTCAACAAAATCAAACTTATTAACCAAGTTAATTTTGATTTTACTATTTCTTAATATGATTCATTTCTATTTCAGATACTCCCCTTCTTTACTCCTGCTTCTCCTTACCAAAACAAACAAACAAAAAAAAGTTCTGCCTGGAGAAATGGGAAACAGGCACAATTGATATATTTTTTTCTTATCTTTTCTGTTGTTTATTTCTTGGTTTTGCCTTGTGGGTATTTCTTCAGTTTTACCAGTTGAATATTAAAATTTCAGCACCCATATTTTCTATTTCAAAAGTTTCTTATTTTCTGAAATTTTCATTTATTTAGTCTGCTGTTATTTGCCTCACAGATGTAATAACCTAGTCTGGGGATGGCATTTTAAAACAAGTTTTCCTCCGTTCCATCTTGTTCTGTACCTTCTGTGCTCTCTGCTCCCCATTTTTTTCTGTTCATTTTATTCATTTTTGTCTTTGATGCATGGCCCTTTTTCAGATATTTGGTGATTCTTGGTTGTCCACTAAATATTTAAGAATAAGGTACTAAATGCCAGGCTTATATAGGTGGAACTTATTGATTGCTGGCTTTTCCCATAGCTTGAATACGTAGGGATTTGTCTATTTTATTACTGTACACCAAATGTTAATAATAACAAATACGTTTTCTTGGATCAGATATTTGCTCCAGAAGAAACCTTCCCATTTCCTTAAAGGCCTTAGCTTAACTGCCAGTGCTGCAGGAGCTGAGTGGGGAAAAGAGATGCAAGTCTCACTAGTTAGTATGTTGACTTTCTCTTAGCCCCCATGTTTTCCTTAGGATGCCTTATCCCTGCCTTGGTGTCCTTGAGAACAGAGCTGGTTCAGCCTTATTAGAGTAAATTTATACGTCTTATTCCCCAATATGGGTGAGTTTAAAAGCTTCTTAACTTCAAGCACTTGTCCTGTTTTCAGCTCATCTCTCACTTCTACCTTGAGCAGTTCCCTATGTTTCCAGTTTCTAAGGCTTCCCAGGGCTTTGTGTGCAGACATTTATTTTTTTCTGGTTTCTACCCCTGTAGGCTTAGTCTTTATTACTGTTCATCTATTGTCCTCCTTGGTGACTCCTCTTGATTATTGCTGTCTCTTTTGTTCTTTTTGTCTTTATATGCCTCTTTTATTGCTGATGTCATTTTAGTGATGTTTCAAGAGTTGGAGACAAAAGATTTAATCTGCTATGTTTAATTGGAAATGTATTTTGACTTTTCTAATCTTTCTTTATAGACATCCCTTTCTCCATCCTTTGTAATTGTACTTGTTATGAATACAGTATAATTTTCATTTTCGTAGCCTGCCTAGTTATTTTACTTTTTATATTTTGTTTAATCAAGTTTTCTCCTACTTTTTCATATTTGAACAGATACTCTTTTTTTTCTCCATGAACCTACAAATCTTCTAGAAATAAAAGTATTAGATTGCTAAAGGATTAATATTTTTCTAGAGGAGCAGTGTCTTATAATACTTTCTTTTTTCAAAATAAATTACTGATTTGTCTTTTCTCCCAGATTATCCATGCCCTTTAAGTTGTAAGTCTGGTTTTAGAATGCTAATTTGTGACCTGTGTTAGAGAATTGCATATTGGAGTCCTTGGCTTAGAGGATTTATAGCTTATTTATATGACTTCTTGGGAGCAGGCACATCCAAGTAATGGTTGTCACTTATGTTGAAAAAAGTGATAATATATGGATACATAGAGAAGTTTAAAAAAAATACTTCAGGCTGCATGCAGTGGCACATGCCTGTAATCCTCAGCACTTGGGGATGTTTGAGGCAGTAGATGGCCTCAGGAGTTCGAGACCAGCTTGGGCAACATGGCAAAGTCTTGTCTCTATCAGAAATACAAAAATTAGTGGGCTTGGTGGCATGCATCTGTGGTCCCAACTACTTAGGAGGCTGGGGTGGGAGGATTGCTGGAGCCCAGGGAAGCGGAGGTTGCAGTGAGCCGTGATGGCACTACTGAATTCCAGCCTTGATAACAGAATGAGACTGGGTCTCAAAATATAGATAAATTTAAAACCAAAACAAAAAAAACAAAACAAAACAAAAGGTAGTTGCTACATAAGATTTTTTTTCCAGCAAGCATATTAAAGATAAAATGCTATGATATTTTATTAAATGAATTAAGGTATTTCTTGTTAAAATATCTTATGTTTTGGGACATATAGCAACATAGTTGCTTGCTGGTTTATGAATAGTGCTTAAATATTACTTCCTCATGGTCTAAAATAGTATCCCCCACCCCATTGTCACTCACTGTACCCATATTTTGCTTTGTTTTTCTTCAAAACAGTATCACTCCTTCAGACTATATTTATTAGTCTATTTTCATCAACTAGATTAGGGCCTTTGTTTTATTCATTGCTGTGTAATGAATGTCTGAAACAATGTGTAGTACATTGAAGGTATTCAGTAAATATTTGTTACAAGAATGAAAAATTAAATATTTCCAGCTTATAAAAGAAAATATGCCACATTTCAAGTAGATATTGAAATTATTTGAAATAACTCATGAGATACAGAGGAAGGCAAGCTGTTACAATGTAGTCATATGCAAATGATAATATTAGAAACTTGAGTTACTGATTTGGGTTCCAGGACCATCTTAGCATTTCTGTTTTGTGCTACAGGTATCTCCTCCTCATGTCAAAAGTATCTCATAAGTTCATTTGGAAGATTTTTATGTATTTTGACAGTTTTATAGGTTGGAGAATTATATATAGGACAATTTACTTTGAAAGACACATCTTTAAAATGCCTCTCTACTTTTCTTAGCTGGATGAAAAAGAAAGTCGACGTCTGTTCCAACAGATCCTTTCTGGTGTGGATTATTGTCACAGGCATATGGTAGTCCATAGAGATTTGAAACCTGAAAATGTCCTGCTTGATGCACACATGAATGCAAAGATAGCCGATTTTGGTAAGGATAATTTTATAGTTTCTTACGTTCATTTCTAATGTTCTTATAGTTTCAATGAACCTATATAGAATTCTTCAGATAATTGTAAAAGATTACATAAAGTAATAGACTATGTCAAAGTATTCTATTTTGTCTATGAACATACAAAAATAAGAAAAGCTAAGAAATCATCTTTTCTTAGGTTTAAATGCCTTTATTACTATTAGTATTATTTTACAGAGACAGAGTTTTGCTTTGTTACTCAGGCCGAAGGGCAGTGATGTGATCATAGCTCAATGCAGCCCCAAACTGCTGGGCCAGGCAGCCCTCCTGCCTCAGCCTCCTGAGTAGCTGGGACTGCAGGTGTGCACTACCATGCCAGGCTAACTTTTGTATTTTTGTAGAGACGGGTTCTCACTATGTTGTCCAGGCTGCTCTCGAACTCCTGGCCTCAAGTGATCCTCCTGCCACAGCTTCCCAAAGTATGGAGATTACAGGCATGCACCACTGCACCTGGCTCTTTAAATATCTTTAAAATTAAATTTTAAACAACTTAAATTGGTAGCATTAGAGAGACTATTTAAAAAGAGAGTATTATTTGTGAAAGAGAAGGTAGCAGCTTTATTTCCAATATGTTCAAAAGAATCAAGTATGGAGAAGAAGGAAAGTGAGTGGGATGAAATTATTTAAAACTTTGAAAGCCAGAAGTGAACTATGTGAATTATAATTATTTAAAATTATTTAAAACAATTTTTTAATTAAAAAAATTTTATTTAAAAATTATTTTAAAATGTTTTAAATGATAATAAATTATAATTTGTTTAAAGAACATTTTGATTGTTAAAAATGAATTATTTTGACTGGGTGTGATGGCTCACGCTTGTAATCCCAGCATTTTGGGAGGCCGAGGCGGGCGGATCATCTGAGGTCAGGAGTTTGAGACCAGCCTGGCCAACATGGTGAAACCCCGTTTCTACTAAAAATACAAAATTACCCAGGCATGGTGGTATGCGCCTATAGTCCCAGCTACCTGGGAGGCTGAGGCAGAAGAACTGCTGGAACCCAGGAGGTGGAGGAGTCGAGATTGTGCCACTGTACTCCAGCCTGGGCGACAGAGTGTGACATGTTCTCAAAAAAAAAAAAAAGAATTTGGTTTTCTGTATTTCCTGTATAAATTGCCATTGACCTTACTAAACCTAAGTGAAAAAGGAATCTCTGCACTTCTTTTCTTTAGGTTGGTTTTAGTTCAAATCAGATAAATTTTTTTTGTTTGTTTTTTGTTTTGAGACAGAGTCTCACTCTGTCACCCAGGCTGGAGTGCAGTGGTGTGATCTCTGCTCACTTCAGCCTCTGCCTTCCAGGCTCAAGTGATTCTCCCACCTTAGCCTCCCAAGTAGCTGGGACCACAGATGCGTGCCACCACACCCAGCTACAATTTTTTTTTTTTGTATTTTTGGTAGAGATGGGGCTTCATTATGTTGGCCAGGTGGACTCGAACTCCTGAGCCCAAGTGATCTGCCTGTCTTGGTCTCCCAAAGTGCTGGGATTATAGGTGTGAGCCACCATGTCTGGCCCAGAGAATATTCTTATAAATATTTTCCTTAGTTTTGACTACATCTATATATCGATATTTATAACTGTATCTACTTAAATGTTTAGATATTAACTGAAAAATGCCAACCAAACCTGAGCTGGTTGTTTTGGTGTTTCTTTCTTTTTTTTTTAATAGTAATTGGCTAAATTATTTGAATTTCTTATTCCTCAGTTGATTATTTTTATAGGATGCATTTTGAGGGAGCAACGGTTTCTTTTGGAGTAAAACTATGAGGGAACTTTGAAATTCAAAATTACTAGTTTTTATTTTTTTAAAAAATCAGAACAGGATTAATAGGAACTTTGAATTTTAATCCTTCTATTCATCTGTTATAGATTATTTTCCCTAGTAATTTCTGTATTAATAAAACTTAAACATGCCAAGTTTTTTCTAATAAGCAAAATAACCAACAGCTTAATATTTGCATTAAACTCTAACAGTGCACTAACTTTAAATGTTGAAATAGATTACACATTTTAGGGCATAATGGCAGAATATTTGGCTACAATAGACCATAGGATTTTGTTGAAGCAAATAACAGAATGATGATTTATCATTTTTAAAGCAAACTCAATTTTACTGTTTAATGGGGTTTTAATTTTTGTCTTTGGGAAATCTTTTGAGTAGCTGATTTTGTGCACTTTCAGGTCTTTCAAACATGATGTCAGATGGTGAATTTTTAAGAACAAGTTGTGGCTCACCCAACTATGCTGCACCAGAAGTAATTTCAGGAAGGTAGTATTTGATACCCCACCACCCTCAATACATTTGAAATTGTCTTTTTCTCCTAGATTCTGTCAGTCTATAGTGTCATAATTAATTCTAATGAAAATAAAGAAAAATAAGGCTTATTCTTAACCACATTTATACGTGAATGAGGCTTAAGGACTACAAGTCAACATTATATTAAAGTTGTTAGAAGAGAGTACATTAATTTTTTTCCCAGGTGGAAGAAATGGAAAGTTTAAAACCTAGGGTGTTTAAAAAGTAGGTAAGACACTGGAAACTTGAATAATACAGACATATCTAGTAGTTAGAAAAGGGTTACTATTTACTTAGAGGAAAAATTAAACATGTAATGTGTAGCTTTCATTTTTTACATAGATGGCATTTTGTAGTACCTTTATGTTTCATGATAAAATGTCTTGGGGAATTGGGCTGAAGTAATCTTTAAACTTCATTTATGTTGAATCTTTGTTCTTTAAACCTTTTAGAGACTGCAATATTATAAGAATTTTAACCTCTCAATTTACTAATTACCAGCATTGAGAACATGAAGATATTTGTACAGTGTCGCTTGTTGAATAGTTTGGAAAACAGAAGAATTTAATATTTTTAAGAGTAACTCTTTGTCCTTCACTATACTACTGAAATTGAAAACAGAAGCTGAAGTTTGCTAGTTTTTATAATGAACTTTTAATAACTTTTCATCCAATCCATGCTTATTTGTGTGAATGTTTCCCATCTTGATTAACTCAGAATGCAGAAATACTGTAGTATTTTCTTTGTGTTTTCATAAGCTTGTTGGCCTAGACTGCTCAAAGAAATGAGATCTGTGTAAAAACATGGCTATGAGTAAGGCAGGAGTACCTAATTTTAGATTTGTCAAGTTTCATCTTTTTTTAATATTAATGTCAAAAATTCTTTTAAACATTTTTAAAAAATTGTGTTGTCTGTCTTAATTCTTTTAGGAATAAAACAATTCAGGACATGGAGACTGTGAAAAGTGTTATTTAAATAATAAAAAGTGTTATAACTGTGCATATATGCAATGGGCTGTTACTGAAATTTAATTTTTCTAGTTTGGATAAGGTCTTTCTTCAAGCTCTTGGTGTATGAGAACTTTTAATTTCAAAATAATATTTATCGATCAGTTCAGCAATACATAACTTTAAAGAAATCCTTTTCCTGAATCCAGACTTTGAATGGGTGATCTAACTAGTCTGCAGTTAACTATAGTGCACTGCAAATGAGATTTAAAAAATCTGTGAACCAATTTGCCTGGTTTTCTTTCATAGCCTCAGGATCCTTTCACCTTGGTGTAAGAAGTCTTGCGTTATTGGGATTGTGGGTTCAGAGTCCATTACTAAAGAACATTCTCAGTTGATGAAATATCACTTAATCTCTCCTCTGTAACAAAAACCAATGGTTTTAAATTGAATAGTGATATGTTTGTTTGTAAATTGAATAGTGATATGTTTGTTCAAGGTTTGGCCCTATTGTTAGATCCCATCAGGGCCATAGTAAACAGTAGAACAGAATTTTAGCCATGTTGTGTAATTTACAAAACTTCTTGACTTTTGTTTTCAAAGATAATACTAATGGAATTAACTTTATGTGTAACATGTAGTAGTGGCTATAAAAACCATATTCTGCTTATGAATTCTTTATGAAATATCCATATTTGAAATTTTTGATTAACTGATCCTTAGGTTAAAATGATTCCTTAATCCAATTGTTATTTCCTGTTACAGATTGTATGCAGGCCCAGAGGTAGATATATGGAGCAGTGGGGTTATTCTCTATGCTTTATTATGTGGAACCCTTCCATTTGATGATGACCATGTGCCAACTCTTTTTAAGAAGATATGTGATGGGATCTTCTATACCCCTCAATATTTAAATCCTTCTGTGATTAGCCTTTTGAAACATATGCTGCAGGTGGATCCCATGAAGAGGGCCACAATCAAAGATATCAGGTAATAAAGCAATTTGGAAGTTATCAGATCTAATAGTATCCATGATAAAAGTTATGTGAAAAAAAAGTTGCAGAACAGAATATACAGTATAATCCTGTTTTTATGTGAAAAAATAGAGTGTAGAGACACATTTATTTTATTTTGTTATTAAAAATACATAGTAAACTGATTACCTTAGGGAAGTAAGATTAGTAAGAGGGAGGGCTTTCACTTTTTACTTACACATCTTTGTTTTGAAATGTTTACAGTGAACATTATATTACTTTTTAAATTAATAAAAAAGCTAATGAAAGGCTGGTGCGGTGGCTCACACCTGTACTTCCAGCACTTTGGGAGGCTGAGGGAAGATCATGTGAGCTCAAGAGTTTGAGACGAGCCTGGGTGACAGAGAGAGACTCCATATATATGTATATCTTTTATTTTTATTTATTTATTTATTTTTGAGACAAGGTCTTGCTCTGTCACCCAGGCTGGAGTGCAGTGGTATGATCATAGCTCAGTGTAGCCTGTAACTCCGGGGTCAAGTGATCCTCCCACTTTAGCCTCTCTAGTAGCTGAGACTATAGGCATCCACCATCATGCCTGGCTGTTTTTTTGTTGTTGTTTTGTTTTGTTTTTTTGTTTTTGTTTTTGTTTGGAGTGACAGGGTCTCGCTATTTTTGCCCAGGCTGGTTTTGAACTCCTGGCCTCAAGTGATCCTTGTGCCTTTCCCTCACAGTGTTGGGATTACAGGTGTGAGCCAGTATGCCTGGCATTAGGATTAATACTTTTCAGTAGTAAATTTGTGGGTTGCTATTTGATTTCTTATCTCATGAATTATTGTATTTTTTTTTTAATCCCAAGGAATAAGAAAATTTTAATTTAATTGACTTATTTTTCCTGGTAGTATACATTGAATTACATGCAAAATTCCTGTTTTGTAGGTAAAAGTCAGTATTACCAGTTTCATCTGGTTCAACCTAATAGTTTAAATTAGACAAAAATGATGATGACAAATTTTCTTCTCAAATTTGGGTGAGCCATTTCTGATGAAGACTTAAACAATTTTACTGCAAGCTTTGTTTCTCCTTTTTTTTTTTTTTTTTTTTTTAAAACCCCCTATGGAAATTTTGGTCTCTTTTGGTCTTCTAATGGCTAGACTGCACATTTATCTGAGAGGGAAGAAATAAATCAGATGTGGATCTAGGAATAGTGAATACGAAAGCATTAATGTAATGAAGAAGAAGGAAAGATTATATGTGGAACTTGCAGCTTGATTACTTTCCACTTACTACACATGTTTTAGACTAGCTAAAAAAGAGACCATCAATGGCAGGGCATGATTTTATCACCAAAGGGAAAGGACAGATCATTCTCTAAAATTTATATTTTAAGATATCCAGGTAAGAAATGTTTTTGCTTGTGTTTTACCTATTTTTTTCCAATTAAAATGTAATACATGACAATTAAAGACTTAGAAAAACACCAACAAAAATAGAGAAGAGAATAAAAATTATCTTTAATCCCATGACCCAGAAGATAACCATTG
>NW_016812360.1:406480-422090 GCF_001698545.2 Rhinopithecus bieti | reverse complement strand
TTTTTTTTTTTTTTTTTTTTTTTCCTCTCTGGATTTTAGTTTTAGCAAAGTGTTTGACATAGTTCATGTCAAACATATTCTTAAATATATGAAGTTAGGGAATTAGAATAGGAAATCATTCAGGGTATGGCCTTTCCAGTCACATAGAACTGCGTTGTAATCCTGGTTCTGTCACTTACTATCTTTGTGACCTTGAGCATGTTCGTAGATTTTTTTTTTTTTAACCTCAGTTCCTTCATTTAAAACAAAGAGATATTATCTTCATATAATTGTTTCGATGATGGGGGGAGATAATGTATATGAAGTGTTTAGCATAAAACTTAACATATAGTAAGTACTCAATAGTTGTCTATTATTTTTGTTGTTATATTATTTTCACTTAACATATCAAAAGAGTATTATAATGAAGCTACCTAATATGTTCTCTTTCTAAGCTGGAAATAAGCTGTTCTTTGTCATTGTCATTTGTCCCATGACATTTTCCCCCCATTGCTACATCAGTGCATTCTCTCTCTTAAAACTGGAGGGAGATTGGAGCATTTCCCTCAACATCCACAATGAAGTGCGAGCTAGAAGAGGAAAATTTCAGTGCAAAAAGTGACAATAATATAGTATGAGTATAAATATAAATTAGGTCATATTCTAAATTCCCCAAACTTACTTTCAGTCTCAGCTCTATTCAAAATCCTTCTCCTGATCCTGCCTTTTTCTCTCAGGGAACATGAATGGTTTAAACAGGACCTTCCGAAGTATCTCTTTCCTGAGGATCCATCATATAGTTCAACCATGATTGACGATGAAGCCTTAAAAGAAGTATGTGAAAAGTTTGAGTGTTCAGAAGAGGAAGTTCTCAGCTGTCTTTATAACAGAAATCACCAGGATCCTTTGGCAGTTGCATACCATCTCATAATAGATAACAGGAGAATAATGAATGAAGCCAAAGATTTCTATTTGGCGACAAGCCCACCTGATTCTTTTCTTGATGATCATCACCTGTCTCGGCCCCATCCTGAAAGAGTACCATTCTTGGTTGCTGAAACACCAAGGGCACGCCATACCCTTGATGAATTAAATCCACAGAAATCCAAACACCAAGGTGTAAGGAAAGCAAAATGGCATTTAGGAATTAGAAGTCAAAGTCGACCAAATGATATTATGGCAGAAGTATGTAGAGCAATTAAACAATTGGATTATGAATGGAAGGTAAGAAAGAGATAACATTTTGATTATTAGCATATTTGGCAAACCCACAGTCCATAAAATGTTTTATAGAAGAATTACTTTTGACTTGGTTTTTGTTATACCATGTGCTAGGTTGTAAACCCATATTATTTGCGTGTACGAAGGAAGAATCCTGTGACAAGCACTTACTCCAAAATGAGTCTACAGTTATACCAAGTGGATAGTAGAACTTATCTACTGGATTTCCGTAGTATTGATGGTATGTACGTCACACAAAACAACATAGATTAGACATTGTTACTAACTTGGTATTTTACTCTTTGATTCTTTTGAGGCTTCTTGACTTGTTCCTAGTAATTCAACTGCAAAGGAATAGAAAATGTGACTTCTTGTGCCCTTGCAATGTTAACATTTATGAATCTTATTATTATTGTAATCTTATAGCATATTGTCCTTTTAAGATTATCATCTTGTAAAATCCTTAAAGCCAGGTGTAGTCTGATCCTAAGGTGATAGTTTTCTGCTGCATTTGTTTTCTTGGTGTAGTTCATTTTGGTAAGATAAATGTTTTATTTAGAAATAAATATTGACTCTTTTGTAAGCTTTTATTTATTATTAAATAAATTTTCAGTTAAGAATGAAGTTACGGCAATTCTTCATTGGCCAATTCAGTTGCATTAAGCTACAGTGTTGAGCATAGGTGTGGTGGCTCGTGCCTGTAAACAGCCCAGCACTTTGGGAGGCTGAAGTGGGAGGATCGCTTGAGCCCAGGAATTTGAGACCAGCCTTAGCAACATAGTGACACTCTGTCTTTACAAAATATTAAAAAATATATATATATAGTATCACGTTTGCTTATGGAAGGTTGCATAGAATTATTAGATGAGGTTCACCTATGAATTTTTTTCTTCTTTATATACTAAAAGATAGTACACACATAGTAGCAGAAAGACACAGGTTTGAGGCATGATATGTTGGCCAAACCAGTTTGTCTGGTTATCTTGAGGTCCATATAGTATGTATCTGCTAACATATACTAATGCAGTCTGAAATCTGAAATACGGAATGTGTTTTATTTTTCTTGCATTTGGATCAAATTTGCAACCTTAGTTTTACCTGTACTGGGGTATACCAGTTGAATGCCCATTTTGTTTTGTATTGTGTTTCCAACCTTAGTTTTCTTTGATTTTATTCATTGGAATTGTTGCTCTTCTATGAAATACTAAATGAAATATGAAGGGAAAGTGGAAAGTAAAAAGCACTGAGCTGAGCACTGGGAGAGTTGGGTTCTAGACTTAACCTTTTTGTTCATTTGTTACCTTGGGCAAGTCACTTCTCTGGTTTTCTTATCAATAAAGTGAGGGGTTGGATGAGATGGTTTCGAGTATACCTTCCAAATTTGAAGTGCATTGATTCTATGATTTTAGTATAGAGCGATTACATTTTATTGCTATAGAATAATATTTATTAATCCCTAGATTGTTGGTTTACTGGGCTCTTAACCTTGGATTGCAGCTGATCAGTAGCTATAGTGTACCCAACTTTGATTAGCCATCTTGAGAATACATATTGTATGTAAAAAAGGTGAATAGTTTAATACAGGCTCATTGACTCTATTTTAGAAGGTATTTAGAATAAACGTGCTCTTGATAGCTGGCCAGCAGCCCCACTTAAAGAAGCAAATTCAATACTGTTACAAAAATTTTGGGGAGAAGGTCATAGACTATAATAAATTGAAATTCTTTTTGCCCAGATGAAATTACAGAAGCCAAATCAGGGACTGCTACTCCACAGAGATCGGGATCAGTTAGCAACTATCGATCTTGCCAAAGGAGTGATTCAGATGCTGAGGCTCAAGGAAAATCCTCAGAAGTTTCTCTTACCTCATCTGTGACCTCACTTGACTCTTCTCCTGTTGACCTAACTCCAAGACCTGGAAGTCACACAATAGAATTTTTTGAGATGTGTGCAAATCTAATTAAAATTCTTGCACAATAAACAGAAAACTTTGCTTATTTCTTTTGTAGCAATAAGCATGCATAATAAGTCATAGCCAAATGCTTCCATTTGTAATCAAGTTATACATAATTATAACTGAGGGCTGGCGTTTTGGAATGCAATTTGCACAGGGATTGGAACATGATTTATAGTTAAAAGCTAATATGCAGAAATGAATTAAGATCATTTTGTTGCTCGTTGTGCAGTACATACATAGCATAATATACACAGTGAATTATAGGTCTCTCAGGCTCACCTGATTTTTGGCTATTTTATATTTAGTGTACACAGGACTTTGAAAATATTAATTTACATAAAGGCCTTCATATATTATTACATGTTATATATTTGCTTCATAAATTTATTCAATAAATATTTGCCTAGAATTCTCAAGACCTTTATAGGTGATTTTGTTTTCTGGGCTCCTTAACTTCTTAAATAGCTAGTATCTTCCAGCAGTACTAACAGTCTGGATAACTTCTTCCATATCCCTCCCTCTTTGTTTTTTTGAGACAGAGTCTCACTCTGTCACCCAGGCTGGAGTCTCCGCCCCCTGGGTTCAAGTGATTCTCCCGCCTCAGCTTCCTGAGTAGCTGGAACTACAGGCGCATGCCACCACACCCGGCTAATTTTTTGTATTTTTAGTAGAGACGGGGTTTCACTGTGTTGGCCAGGCTGGTCTCGAACTCCTGACCGCGTGATCCACCACCTTGGCCTCCCAAAGAGGTGGGATTACAGGCGTGAGCCATGGTGCCTGGCCTCCATATCCCCCTTTAAAAATTCTGTAGTGTATGGTAAGTCATATCAGATATCAGACCTAATTTAAATTTTATTTTAGCTTTACAAGTCCAAAAACACAGAATTTATATATTCAGATACTCTAGCACTAATTTTAATCTTAAAATATTCCCACTATATTCTGTACACAAAATGTTCTTTTTGTTACAAGAGCTGAGTTGCATATACTGTAAATAATTCATATTATTTTTGCCAATTTCACAAATTCCTCTGGCTCATCATGTCAGTCATTATTGAGTATATGCAAACATTGCTAGTTATTTGATTATGTATCTTTTAAGTTGATTCAGTGCATAGAAAAACTATCTCTTACAAACTTTAAGTGCTCTGATATGACTTCCCCCCAAATTTTATTATGAACATTTTAAAACAGAAAATCGAAAAACTGTTCAGTAAGCACATGTATATCTACCACTTAGATTCAGCAGTTGTTAATGTTTTGTCATTTGTTTTCTCTATACCTGTGTATAGATACAGCTAGTTATGCATATACATGCATATATGTGTGTATGTATATGTATATGTGCTTTTTTTCCCTGAACCCCTTGGATGTTACTGACACGATGTTATCACCGTGAAAATACTTCAGGTATCTCCTACAGATAATGACATTCTCCTAAAAATCCATAATATCATTGTAAAATTAATAATTCCCCAATATCATCTAATCAAGCCATATTTAAATTTCTGAAGTTACCTCCAAATTTCTTTATAGCTGATTATTTCAAACCAGGATCCAATTAAAGTTTACATATGACACTTGGTGATAACTCTTTAGTTGGATATAACATTATTATTATTTTGATAAAATGTGGAACAAATCAATTCTATTAATAAGTGGTCACATTTGCTATGGGCTTGAAGTACTTTATAAAGATACTGGATTTTCCTAAGATTTCTGATTTACATTGATATTTTCTTTTTCTCATTCTTAATAATGGCATCACACAATAAATGTAAATGAAGATTTAGTCACCTCAGATAAAATTGGTATCATGTGTATGATAACATTGTATCATTTATATTTGCCTTATGTTAACTTTAAGAAATTGATTTTTTTGTATTAATCATTTTCCCATTGCAACAGAGCTATTTTTTTTTATTTTAAGAATCATATTTTAGGATTATTTTTGGCAAATACAGAGAGCACTTATGTAACCAGATGATAATGAACTAAAATGTCATGATAGCTTGCATAAATGGTGACTCTAGTAGATTTGACTTAAGCACTTCTAGAATTATGCACTGAATTCAAAAGAAAAATCTTGCTGCTGTTTGTCCGGGGCTTGTTCTATTCAACTTCTAATTTGAAAGCTGTACAGAGTAATAGAAGTTCCATTTAAATATGAGTTCAAAACTGTATTTATAACTTGTTATGTGGCCCTCTCTGTAGGGGATTCTAATTTTACTTAGGGTCTCTAAATGCAGCATAATGTTCCTGATGTTAACAGAAGACTGTATTTTTAAAGTTACAAATTTGTATATAGAATTAAGTAATGGCGCTATATAAGCTGTTGTGGGGAGGAGGGAAGAAAAGGAGGAACGAATTAAATAGGACCTTCTAAAAATTGTTAATTTTGTAAACTTTGCTTCTTTTATAAGTTATTGTGATTCATTTTAGTTACTGCGTTTTATTTTGAAAATATTTAAATATTGCACTTCTATAAATAGTATGATAAATGCACAGACAATTGCAGTAAATTCTTTTTTAAGCTAGGATATTTGAAATGACCACCTTTGGTTAAGTGTGTCAGGGTTGCACAGAATTTTCACAATTTTTTTGTTGTTTGCAAATTGTTACTAATATTGAAGAGGGAGGTAAGGGAGGCAATGCAAATGATTTTTAATTTTTTTATTATCTTTTCAGCAATTTATATTTTTTGTGACTTTATGCAACCATATTTTTACTTTGTCTTGACAACCGAAAGATGTATAAGGTTTTTTTTTTTTTGCCAGAAATGTACTGTATACATAGTTTTAAATATAACAGATTTTACTGATGTGTAAAAATTTTGCCATTAAAATAATTGATTTCTCACTGAGAGGAACTTTTCTACCAGGTTGGGGCATATGGGAGCTTAATATATCATATCTAATTTAAAATAATTTCAGTGAAATAAACTCCATTGCTTTTACTTAACTTTTCTTGAGATGCTTTTGTAGTTTTCAGAGTTTTAGATGATTTTATACAAAATCCTCTGCCCAACACTGCTCTTTTTGATGTTGTAGTGACACCATTCACATTGAATTACTGCTTGGTAGCCTGTGGCTATATGTGGGAACTCCATGCATCTATGTTCTGACTGGCACCTTTGGAATGAAAGAAAAGTGTGTGCTGTCCAAATCTTTTTTCCCTTAATTCCTTCCCTCATCTTCCCACTCATAATAGAAATTTTATTTCCACTGTGAGTTCTGACAAGAATGAAATTCCACATACAACGTAACTGTAAATTGTTGGTAGGTAGAAGTTAGTATTTGTGGTTCATGTATATTTGACCAGAGTATATTTAAGTATACAATTTCAACTTCCTTGATTTAGAAATATGATATAATAAAGAAAAACTTCATTTATAATCTGTTACAATGTACTTATGTTTTTTAACCTCTGGGAAGACTCAGTGGGAAAAAAAAAGGCTAAGTATCTGTGCACCTTTCTTTTTAACAATGTATCAGCCAGGTGTGGTGGCTCACACTTGTAATCCTAGCCCTCTGGGAGGCCGAGGTGGGTGGATCACCTGAGGTCAGGAGTTCAAGACCAGCCCGGTCAACATGGTGAAACCCTGTCTCTACTAAAAACACAAAAATTAGCCAGTGTGGTGGCGGGCGTCTGTAGTCCCACCTACTTGGGAGGCTGAGGCACGAGAATCACTTGAACCTGGGAGGTAGAGGTTGCAATGAGCTGAGATCGTGCCACTGCACTACCAAACTTGGCGACAGAGTGAGACTCTGTCTCAAAAAAACCCCACCAAAACAACAACAACAACAAAATGTACCTAGAAATATAAAATATAGTGCCTGACCACATTTAAGTGCTCAAACATTGTGATTTTTGTCTCAACTACATGAGTCTTGATTTCATCTAAAAACCAACCACTTGAACAAAACATTATGATAGATACAATAAAAGCCAAAGCAACTACCATTTACCAGTTGCTAACACTTGATTTGGTTATAGTCCTACTACTGTTAGAATTCAATTAGTATTAAATATTGTATCCACATGGCATTGTTAGGCAGGGGCTTGTGCTAGATTGTTGACACTCTGTTATCTTTAAAACAACAAAAGAAAACTGCTAAAGAGTGTTATGAATGTATATAAGGTTTTTTTAGGGAATGTATAAATTGCTATAGGTATTTACCTTGGCTGTACAAGAACTGTCCAAGAAATTCTTGTTTGAAAATCAGAATTTTGAACTCTTAATGTAAATAAACTTCAATTTACTGTAAATGCCAATAAATTATGACTAAAGGATTTTGGAAAGTGATCATGTCTTAAAAAGACAGCATAAGACATATATTAAATATGTTAGGTGAATCAAGATCATAGACCAGCCAGAGTTAGTAGAGAAGTGGTGAGTGAAGTATAAAAACTTAGTGGGAGCTACCCTGAAACATAGTAGTGGAGATCAGGGTTAGGTTACTTGAGAAATTTAGCAAAGACCGCTAGGTAGGGCGCACAGCTTCAAGCACCACTTACTCGCTCTGCAAACTCTATTCCCTCTAATGGTTACTATGAACTAATGACCACTATGAATGTGACCATAAGATAAATCCTCCTCTGGATGTCTTGTTAGAGAGGTACATGTTTTCTTATTTAAGACTTTCATAGACATATATACAGAAAAGTGCACAAATAAGTATTTGGCTTAATGAATTTTCAGTGTTTCAGGTATACAGGAAACATGACCATGTAAACCTCTAGGCAGATTAAGAAACATTGCCACCACCTTAGTGTTTTTCATAATTAGTATCAGAAGTAAACCGTCACTTCTGCCTTTTGTAAGTAACACAGACCAACCGTGGTATAACATAGGAAGGCAGTGCATAAGAATGTGAATGCCAGGACTGAATGCCATCTTGGAGCCTGGCTACTGCAGTCATGCATTGATCGTTTTCAAATATTACTGGTTCACTTATGCAGCCTGCACAAATATTGACGTATTTAAGCAAACAATGTAAATAAAAGTCACAACTAATAATGACTGATATCACAAAATTCTGGAGATACTGGGAAGCTGCCAAGATCATTATGGTGAATACCGTTTTTCCAAAATCATATTTTTTTGCCTAAAGTCTTGAATTTTGTCATTGGCAACAAACTCAATTTTTTTTCTCTTTCTTCCCTCCCTCCTTCTCTCTCTTTTTTCCTTTCTTCTTCCCCTTTCCCTTTCCTTGTTTTTGAAGTTACGGATTCCCTTCGTTCATTTTTCAAGAAAGGTTTGTCAAATACCCAAGTCTGAATAACCGGTTTGTCACTCATCTTAGTAAAATTTGTGTTCCAGGAAAAAAAAGTAGTTAATAATGCCATCTCACAATAGCTCTTCTTTGATACATCATACTTCAATATGCAGCAGAAGTACTTTATGAGGACTTCCAAGTTTTTACAAAGAATATTAAGTGTCAGGGTGGTTATAATAAAGTTAACTTATTATAAAGTAACAAAGTAACTTTTTATGCTGGAGACAGCGTTCTTTTTTTTTTTTTTTTTTTTTTTTTTTTTGCGACTGGGCCTCGCTCTGTCGTCCAGGCTGGAGTGCAGTGGCGTGACCTCGGCTCACTGCAGCCTCGACCTCCAAGGCTCAAGGGATCCTCCCACGCCAGCCTCTGAGTAGTTGGGATTCAGGTGCGCCCCGCCAAGCCTGGCTAATTTTTGTATTTTTGGTAGAGACAGGGTTTCGCCATGTTAGCCAGGCTAGTCTCGAACTCCTGACCTCCCAAAGTGCTAAGATTACAGGTGTGAACCACCGTGCCCGGCCCATTTTTCTTACTGTGAGGGTGTGGTGGTGAAGAAGAGCTCCCAGTACGGTTTGGTGTCATTACTGTAATTCCTGCGGAGGCGCCAGCACCTTGACCTACCATTGCTTTTCCACGTGCAAACGTCAGCATTGTGCAAAGGGCAAATCACGTCTTCATATTAGTATGAAAATAATTTTGGCTTTGAAAGGGTGTCGGTGACCCTCAGGACAATGTTGGTCGACATCAATGGTTCTCAACGGGACAGGGTGGGAGGGGTGGTTTTTCTTCCAGGGGAAATTTCACTGGGGAAACCATTGGCTGTCACAACTGACTAGTGGTGGCATCCCGTGGACAGAGACCAGAGATGCTGCTAAGTACCCTACAATGCACAGGACATCCCGTCCCCCAACAAAGCATTATCCAGTTTGAAATGTTAATGGCGCTGAGGCTGAGAAAGCATGATTTCCAAAAACGAGTGTTTTGGGCAGGAGAGTTGGATAAATTAACAATCTTGATTACCTTTGTTACATGTGCTCGTTTATTTCCAAGACATGACGCACAGCTACGTTCAGGCCGTAATTCTGCCTTCCGGGTCCAACTCACTTGTAACTTTCACGTGAAGGCTGCAGTTCAGCCTCGAGCCTCCCTGACTAGCTTCCCCGCCCCGCCGCCTCGAGCCCTTTATAACCGAGTTTTGCCTCGCTGTTCTCTGCGTCTGGCCGACCTCATCAGCTAGGCTATAAACCCCTTTGGGGCAGGAGCATATCCTAATCCTTTGAATCCCGTAAAATCGTTTTCCCCTCACCTTGTTCCCCACTGACTGGACGCGACGCCGCGCGGTACCGCGAGGGCGGCTCCTCTTTGTGCGCTCCTCAGCCCGCGCAGCCTCATTTTCCCGCGCTCCTGCGCTGCGGTCACTCAGCGCTGCTGTTAGAGGGCGCGCCCAGCCACGTGGCCCTGATTACTACAAATCCCAGAAGGTCATGCGGTGGGGGCGGCCGCGGTGACTTCTGGGATTTGTGGTCCCGGAGAAGGGATTGGCGGAGGAGAAAGACAGTCGTCTTTCCTTTGCCTGCTTCTGTGGACTGTTCGAACGCCCCGGGGTGGGCCAAACCCGTTTCTTAGGAAACCAGGGATCCAGGGCAGGCAGGTAGGAATTTGGGCGTGATAATTTCTGCTTCCAGTGGGCAAGAATGTAAACACGGGGCCTTGGGAGGCGTTATCAGGTAACTGGGGCTGCCCGGTCGGCGGTGGAAGCTGAGAAAGAGGAGGAAAACGAGGCGAGTGGGTGCTGTGATTAGGGCTGAAAGGACCTTCTGAATAGGAGTAGAAACCCGACGGGATCCGGTAGAGTCTGTTCGCTAAGGTTGGTCTCCAGGGACAAGCGAGTCTGGGGGTCGGGCCCGCAGTGGCACCTTCGCCAGGCTGCGAGGTGGGAGGGGCGGGTCGAGCCGGCCGCTCCCCGCTGGAGAGGTGTCTGCGGCCCGGGGCGGTCCGTGCACGCGCAGGTGACGTCCGGGACAGCCTTTCTGAGCATTTTTATTATTGTTGACCAATGAAGGGAAAGTCGCTAATACTGGTTTTTCTCTTGCGGTGGCATTTTTGGGTAAATCGTTTCTTGGATTCCTCACCTCCGAATACCTCGTTCTACCCAGAAGGATGCTGTTGTGATTTCCTGATCTTGTTCATGTAGTGGTTTTTCCCTTTGGGTACTGCATCCTCAGACACAGTCAAGACAAGCCCTCTCTGGCAGCTGGGTAAATGTCAAGCCGTCAACAGTTATTCAGCGCCTACTATAGGGATCATTGTAACAGTACAGGAATTTAGAATACAGCGTCGTTGTTTAGAATTGTTATGCCATTCCTGAAATATAATCCTGTATAAAAGGTTGAATTTGTCTGGTTTCATGAGTTTAACATGAACATGAAACCGGTGTGATTGTGATTTACCCACATGGTTTCTTATTCTGGTAAAAACATGTTAAGTCTAGGATGTTGGCGCCTCGTGCTTCTAACTAGACTTAGGAAACCCTCCTTCATAAGAATTTTTAATTTCATGTTCAGATAGTCACAGAGGAACACTAAACTCGTACGGCTTAACATATCTGAAACAACGGGGAGTGTTAAATTTTCCAATGCAGAAAGTGCTTTGCATGTTCTAGGATTCACACACCTTTTTAAGCCTGGCTAAGTTTTCTTCAAAGCTTAAGTCCTCCAGAAAGCCTCAAGTGTCCCTTCTCTGATGTCATGGCATCCTTTGTTTACTCTCTTGTAGCACTTATCGTGTATTGAAATTGACTGTACTCTGTGGTTTCCAGACACTTTTGAAGAAAATATAAAACTTCGCTAATGGCCTTGATAACAGATTCATGCTTTTACACCGTAGTGGGCCCTTGATACTACTGTTTGGTATCTCTATTTATCCTTTGTTGCTTTTCCTTATCTCCACAGTGACTATTTTAGATCTTTTCCGTTTTTCTCAAGAACTCAGATATGTTATTTACCTTTTTCTTTGAGCAGGTGACTAGCCGCTGTTTGCTGGAGAAATGTGAAGCTTAGGGCATGAAATTCCTCATTTTCCTTTCCCTCCATCCCTGAACTTGCCTGTATGTTTCACTCAGTATTAACACTTCTTTTTGTCTGAGAGGGATGTATTTTTGTCTCCCTCTTTCAGGTTAAACTTGTCGATTGCTAGTGGCATCAGGCCTCCCACACCCTCATTACCTCATTCTGTCCTGGCCTCTGCAGCCTCTGATCTCTAGAAGGTCTCAAGGGATCTGTGGAGGAGAGTGACTCAAACACCTGAGGCAACAGTGTGCATGGTTTTTTCACATATGGTTGAGAACCACCACCTTGGGCCTTAACCTGTACTTGTCCCCAGCATTTATAACAGTGGTTTGGGTTGGAAGATGGGGAGGGTAATCGGAGTCTGAATGACCTATGAATTTAAAAAAATCTGTGGGTCTGTTTCTCACTTTTTCCTTTCCTTCCCACCCTATCGCAGCCCCTTATATAATCTACAGATCTGATCAATAATTTTTTTTAATTTTTTTTCCTTTGATCAATGATTTTTATTGTAATTTGCCTCCAGTAAACACACTAGGTTTCCTTTAGTATTAGTAGGGTTCCCACAGTGCCTGGTGCCTCACATTATGAATAAAGAAAGTTTCATTTGGAAACCTGAAACCGGAAAACGTGGTCATCATTCTTGTTACCATTAGGGATAATCATAAATACAAGACTTTTTAAAAAATCTTGTCTTACACTGATATCTTGTGAGTCTTTCCTAATGATCTGTGTTTTCTCAGGTTGTCCTCACTGTGTGCCTTTTAACTTCTGTTCCATAATATCCACACTTCCTGTTTTCAGCCATCTTCCCCTATGATACTTATAATCATCTTCAAACATGGGAAACTCATTCTCCTATATTATGATCAGTCTGGGGAGAGAGTTCGCATTGTCCTTATTCCCCAGCATAATTTATAATCCATTAGTCCTCCATGTTTAAAAAAAAAATCTCAGTTCCTGTGGAAAGCTTGTGGTTCACCTATATCAGCCTGTGTATTTCTTTCTTTCTTTTTTTTGAAATGGAGTTTTGCTCGTGTCGCCCAGGCTGGCATGCAATGGCACAATCTTGGCTCACTGCAACTTCTGCCTCCCAAGTTCAAGTGATTCTCCTGCCTCAGCCTCCCAAGTAGCTGGGATTACAGGCATGCGCCACCATGCCCGGCTACTTTTTGTATTTTTAGTAGAGACGGGGTTTCACCATGTTAGCCAGGCTTGTCTTGAACTCCTCACCTCAGGTGATCCACCTGCCTCTGCCTCCCAAAGTGTTGGAATTACAGGCGTGAGCCACCGTGCCCAGCCCAGCCTGTATATTTCTTGATTGCTGTGATTTATTGGATCTCTCTCATATTCATTAAGAACTCAGACATATGACTCACAATTTTCCTACCCCTCCAAATTCTGCCATTATCGTAGATCTTTCCATGTGAATGACCTCACAGCCACCCTCACTTTTTTTCTCACCTTCCTTCTAGTGATTACAGGGATCATTTTATTGTGCTTCACTTGATCACAATTCATAGAGACTGTGTTTTTGCACATTGCAACTGTATGGTAACCCTGTGTCGAGCAAATCTTTTCGTGCTATTTGTCCAATAGCATGTGTGCACTTAGTGTCTCTGTGCTACATTTTGGTAATTCTTGAAATATTTCAGACTTTTAAATTATTACTATATCTGTTATGGTGATCTGTAATCGATGATCTTTGGTGTTAACAGTCGTAATCATTTTGGGCTGCCATGAACCATGCCCATATGAGATGGTGAACTTAATAAATGTGTGTTTTTTTCTTTTTCTTTTTTTTTTTTTGAGACGGAGTCTCGCTGTGTCGCCCGGGCTGGAGTGCAGTGGCCGGTTCTCAGCTCACTGCAAGCTCCGCCTCCCGGGTTTATGCCATTCTCCTGCCTCAGCCTCCGAGTAGCTGGGACTACAGGCGCCCGCCACCTCGCCCGGCTAGTTTTTTGTATTTTTTAGTAGAGACGGGGTTTCACCGTGTTAGCCAGGATGGTCTCGATCTCCTGACCTCGTGATCCGCCCGTCTCGGCCTCCCAAAGTGCTGGGATTACAGGCTTGAGCCACCGTGCCTGGCCATAAATGTGTGTTTTAAATGCTGTACCACCAACTGGCTATTCCCATCTCTCTTCTTCTCCTTGCGTCTCCCTGTTTCCTGAGACACAACAATATTGAAATTAGGCCAGTTAATCCTACAATGCCCTCTAAGTGTTCAAGTGAAAGGAAGACATCTCTCATTTTAAATCAAAAGCTAGAAATGATTTTAAGAAGACATGTTGAAAGCCAATGCAGGATGAAAGCTAGGCCTGTTGCACCGAACAGCCAAGTGGTGAATGCAAAGGACAAGTTCTTCAATGAAATTGAAAGTGCTACTTCAGTAAACACACAAATGATAAGAAGCAAAAACAGCTTTATTGCTAATATGGAGAAGCTCTGAGTGGTCTAGATAGATCAAACCAGCCACAGTATTCCCTTAAGCAGGAGCCTAATTTAGAGGAAGTTTCTAACTCTTTTCAATTCTGTGAATGCTGAGGGAGGTGAAGAAGCTGCCAGAGTAAAGTTTGAAACTGCTAGAGGTTCGTTTATGAGGTTTAAGAAGCCATTTTCATAACATGAAAGTGCAAAGTAAAGCAGCACATGCTGATGTTATCCAGAAAAGATCTAGCTAAGATAATTGATGAAGCTGGCTACACTAAATGAGATTTTCTTTTTTCTTTTGAGACGGAGTCTTGCTCTGTTGCCCAGGCTGGAGTGCAATGGCATGATCTTGGCTCACTGCAACCTCCACCTCCTGGGTTCAGGCGATTCTCCTGCCTTAGCCTCCCGAGTAGCTGGGGCTACAGGTGAGCGCCACCCACGCCCAGCTAATTTTTGTATTTTTAATAGAGACAGGGCTACACCATGTTGGCCAGGATGATCTTGATCTCTTGACCTTGTGATCCTCCCACTTTGGCCCTCCAAGTGCTGAGATTACAGGTGTGAGCCACTGCGCCCGGCCACAAGATTTTCAATGTAGATGACACAGCTTTCTATTGGAAGAAGATACTCTCCAGGGCTTTCATAGCTGCAGAGAAGTCAATGTTTGGCTTTAAAGCATCAGAAGACAGGCTGACTCCTTAAATTGAAGTCAGTGTCTATTAACCATTCTCAAAATCCTATTGTCCTTGAGAATTATGCTAAATGTACTTTGCCTGTGTTCTATAAATGGAACAACAAAGCCTGGATGATGGCACATCTGTTTACAGCATGGTTTACTGAATATTTTAAGCCCACTGTTGAGACCTGCTCGTGAAGAAAAGATTCCTTTCAAAATATTACTCATTGACAGTGCACCCTGTCATCTGAGAGTTCTAATGGAGATGTACAAGATTAATGTTGTTTTCATGCCTGTTAACACAGCATCTTTTCTGCAGCCCATGGATCAAGGACTAATTTTCACTTTCAAGTGTTACTATTTAAGAAATACATTTTGTAAGGCTGTAGCTACCATAGATAGTGATTCTTCTGCTTCATTTGGGCAAAGTCAATTGAAAACTTTCTGGAAAAGATTCTAATTCTAGATAACCATTAATAATATTTGTGATTCATGGGAGGTGGTCAAAATATCAACATTAACAGGAATTTGGAAGAAGTTGATTACAACCTTCATGGATAACTTTGGGGGTTCAAGACTTCAGTGCAGGAAATAACTGCAGATGTGGTGGAAATAGTAAGAGAACTCAAATTGGAAGTGGAGCCTGAAGATGTGACTGAATTCCTGCAATCTCATGATAAAATTTGAAAGGATGAGGAGTTGCTTCTTGGAGGTGAGCAAAAAAAGTGGTTTCTTGAGATGGAATCTACTCCTGGTGAAGATACTGTTAACATTGTTGAAATGACAACAAAGGATTTAGAGTACATTATATAAACTTAGTTGATAAAGCAGTGGCAGGGTTTGACAGTATCAAGTCCAATTTTGAAAGAAGTTCTACTGTGGGTAAAATGCTACCAAATAGGATTGCATGCTACAGAAAAATTTTTTATGAAAGGGAGATTCAGTCGATGCAGCAAACTTCATTGTTGTCTTTTTTTTTTTTTTTTTTGAGACAAAGTCTTACCCT
>NW_016812360.1:402016-406329 GCF_001698545.2 Rhinopithecus bieti | reverse complement strand
CTAGGAAACTGATTTGCTTTCTAGGAAACTGATTTGCTTTCTAGGAAGCTGATTTGCTTTCTAGGCTCACCAGGGCGAGTATTAAAGGACCAGCGAGTAGGCAAGGCTAGGAGCAAAACTGCAAATTTATTTTTTGGTCAGCCAGCTTTGTGGGGGAGGGGTGAGGTCCGTGGGTCTCCAGCAGGGGAGGCCAAGGGAGTCGCCCGGTAGAGCTCTTGGGCGAGGTTCCTAATGCAGTCCAGATAGGAGTGGGGGCTGAGGAAGTTTGCCCTCCATGCCAGCCCGGAGTGGCTTTTATGTCCTGGGCCTGGGAGTGGGCGGGCAGTGGGCGGGACATAGGCGGGTCCGGGCGGGCGGTAGGCGTGGCTAGGCGGGTTCCCGTTTTTCTCCGTCGGAGGTCGGGTTGCGCCTGCGCAGTCGACCTGTGTCTTTCCCTGGCACGGGAAAGTTGATGGTGAAGAACCCGGAACTGTGCCATCTTGCCTCCGTTTGTCCAAACAACCCTGTCGCCCAGTGTGCCAAGGTGGAGTCCAGTGGCACGATCATGGCTCACTGCAGCCTTAACCTCCTGGGTTCAGGTGATCCTCCCGCCTCAATCTCCTGAGTAGGTGGGACTACAGATGTGTACCACCACGCCTGACTAATTTTTACAAATTTTTTGTAGAGATGAGGTTTTGCTGGTCTCAAGCTCCTGGGCTCAAGACCTCTACCTGCCTTAGCCTCCCAGAGTGCAAGGATTACAGGCGTGAGCCAACATGCCTGACCACTGTTGTCTTATTTTAAGAAATTGTCACAGCCACCCCAGCCTTCAGTAGCCACCACCCTGATCAGTTAGCAGCCATCAACATTGAGGAAAAACTCTCCACCAGTAAAAAGATTAGGACTTGCTGAAGGTTCAGATGATCATTGGCATTTCTCAGCAATAAAGTGTTTTTAAATGAAGGCATATACTTTTTTTTTTTTTTTTTGAGACAGAGTTTTGCTCTGTCGCTCAGGCTGGAATGCAGTGGTGTGATCTTGGCTCACTGCAACCTCTGACTCCTGAGTTCAAGTGATTCTCCTGCCTCAGCCTCCTGAGTAGCTGGGATTACAGGCACATGCCACCATGCCCGGATAATTTTTGTATTTTTAGTAGAGACGGGGTTTCACCATGTTGGTCAGGCTGGTCTCGAACTCCTGACCTTGTGATCTGCCCGCCTCAGCCTCCCAAAGTGCTGGGATTGCAAGTGTGAGCCACTGTGCCTAGCAAGACGTACATTTTTAAAGATGATACTATAACACTTAATGGACTATGGTATAGTGTAAATGTAACTTTTATATGCATAGGGAGACCAAAGCATTTGTGTGACCCACTTTTTGATATTATTCACTTTATTGCGGTGGGCTGGAACTGACCGTGCAACAACTCTGAGATAGGCCTGTGCTTATATATCACTTCAGCCATGTGCATCAGTAATGAGGACCTTGAAACCTGCTCGAACTTAATGCACTATTTCAATTCTCTCCCTCCCATACTCCCACAATGCCCATTCTTTGGTAGTTTCATAAAGCCCTCTGATTCGTTGCTTTTCTTTACGTTTTTTGGTTCATTGCTTTTTTTCTTTATTTCTCTAGTTGATCATTTGATCCAAATCTCCTTGTGGTTATAGACTCTTTTAAGAATGGAATGAAACCTTAAACACTATTCTCCAAAATGTACACAGATATAAAGAATTTTATGCAATTAATATACAGTTCCCGGTGTTTCTCAGTATCCTGAAGACCATGTATACAACTAGTAAATTTTTGGATCCCTCAGTTAATCTCTTCTCTCAATAAATATTTGTTGAATTATTTCAGGATTTCCATTAATTTTGTTTTATCATTTATCCTGTCTTTATTTCTTACATTTGTATATCGTTGCGGATTTACTGAGAAGTTCAGCATCTGTTATTTATTTATTTATTTTTTTGAGATGCAGTTTTGCTCTGTTGCCCAGGCTCACTGCAACCTCTGCCTCCCGGGTTCAAGCAATTCTCCTGCCTCAGCCTCCCAAGTAGCTGGGATTATAGGCATGTACCACCATGCCTGGCTAATTTTTGTAGTAGAGATGGCGTTTCATCATGTTGTCCAGGCTGGTCTCAAACTCCTGACCTCAAATGATCCATTGGCCTTGGCCTCCCAAAGTGCTGGGATTACAGACGTGAGCCACCATACCCAGTCAGCATCTGTTATTTTAAAATTTACCCAATAATTTTGTGAGTTAAGTCATTTACCAGGTTTGAATCTTTTAAAACCTTTTTATTTTGAAAAGTTTTAACACATATGAAAGGAAAAAGTACAATGACCACTATGTACTCATCACTCAACTTCATTAGTTATCAATTAAAAGCAATCTAACTTCATCTATATTTTCTCTTCTATTGTACTCCCAACCTCCACTGATGACTTTGAAACAATTTCTAGATGTCTTATAATTTCATATGAAATATTTCAGTTTGTATTTCTAAAAGCTAAGGGTTCTTTTTATAAGCATAATTACAATACTATTATCACACCAAAGAAATAATAGCCGTAATTTGCCAGGTGCAGTGGCTCACACCTGTAATCCCAGCAATTTGGGAGGCTGAGGTGGGTGGATCACCTGAGGTCAGGAGTTCAAGACCAGCCTCACCAACATAGTGAAACCCCATCTCTACTAAAAATATAAAATTAGCCGGGCGTGGTGGCGCATGCCTGTAATCTCAGCTGCTCTGGAGGCTGAGGCAGGAGAATCGCTTGAACCTGGAAGGCAGAGGTTGCAATGAGCTGAGGTTGCACCATTGCACTCCAGCTGGGGGAATGAGCGAAACTCCATCTCAAAAACAAACAAACAAAAAAAGCAGTAATTCCTTAATATCATCAAATATCAAATCAGTGTTCCCATTCCTCCTTTTTCATAAATGTTTCCTTCTGGCTGGGCGTGGTGGCTCACGCCTGTAATCCCAGCACTTTGGGAGGCCGACGCGGGTGGATCTCCTAAGGTCAGGAGTTTGAGACCAGCTTGGCTAACATGGTGAAATCCTGTTTCTACTAAAAATACAAAAAATTACCCGGGCATGGTGGCACGTGCCTATAATCCCAGCTACTTGGGAGGCTGAGGCAGGAGAATTGCTTGAACCTGGGAGGCGGAGGTTGCAGTGAGCAGAGATCATGCCATTGCACTCCAGCTTGGGCAACAAGAGGGAAACTTTGTTTAAAAAAAAAAAAGTTTTCTTCTCATTGGGTTTTTTGAATCAAGAGTGAAACAAGATCCACAGGTTATGTTGGTTAGTATGTCTCTTAAGTCTCTCTTAATCTAGGGGTTACTTCCCTTCTTTCTCTTCTTTCTTTTCTGGCGGTTTATTTCTTGAAGAAACCAGCTTTATTTTCTTTTAGTTTCTGTTTTTTGCTATCTGCATCTCTGATGTGTTATTGAACATGCTTCACTTTATCCCGTATTTCTTATAAAATGGTAGAGGCCTGATCTGACTCAGTGTTAATTTTTGTAGGAGTACTTACTTCATGAGTGGCATGCTGCCTCCATCAGGAGGTGTGTGATGTCCAGTTGTCTTTCTTATTGATGTTAGTGGCCATTGATGATTATTGCCTACAGCCACTAATTAGGGTTGAAAAATGGTGATAGTCTAATCCTGTTATTTCCTCTTTACCTATTGGTTGGAATACTTCCATAAAAGACCAAATTTTGGGCTGGGCGTGGTGGCTCACACTTGTAATCCCAGCACTTTGGGAGGCCGAAGTGGGTAGATTACCCGAGGTTGGGAGTTCAAGACCAGCCTGGTCAACATGGAGAAACCCTGTCTCTAGTAAAAATACAAAAATTAGCCAGCATGGGTGGTGTATGTGTGTAATCCCAGCTACTCGGGAGGCTGAGGCAGAAGAGTTGCTTGAACCCGGGAGGCGGAGGTTGCGGTGAGCCGAGATCGTGCTACTGCACTCCAGCCTGGGCCACAAGAGTGAAACTCCATCTAAAAAAAAAAAAAGAACCAAGTTTGAATTTTAAAGCTGTTTCTTTTTAATTTGCCAGAATGGCTTCCTTTGGGTGGAAGAGGAAAATTGGTGAGAAGGTCTCAAAGGTCACTTCCCAGCAGTTTGAAGCTGAAGCTGCTGATGAGAAGGATGTAGTTGACAACGATGAAGGGAACTGGCTTCATGCCATTAAACGTAGGAAAGAAATTCTTCTTGAAGGCTGTGCTGAGAAAAGTAAACAGCTGAAGGACGAAGGAGCCAGTTTGGCTGAAAATAAAAGGTATGTATGTAAAGTTTTTTTTTTTTTTTTTTTTTTTTTTTTTTTT
>NW_016812360.1:379597-398866 GCF_001698545.2 Rhinopithecus bieti | reverse complement strand
ATTAATCAAAGAAATAAGGTGTTTCAAAGTCATCTGAAAAATGAGAGTTTGTAAAATAGTTTTCAGGATGCAATGAAAGTTTGTAAAATAGTTTTCAGGATGCTAATTATGTCCCTGCTTTGCTGTCATTTTTGTTGTGCCTAAAGAAGAGTAAATGCTAAGTAAAATGTAATTCAAGTGATTGGTCAGTAAAAGGTGGTCTTATCACTGGAAACTTTCTGCTTATGACATTATGTATCAGGTAAATTAGGCATTTCCTGAATAGCTTTGAGGGAATGTACATTAAAAAAACAGGAATTTAGTTATTCTTTGCCATTTACTTATTATATACTTGAATACATATGACTTGCTGTACAGGAATTTGATAATAACTTCATTTAGTTTTAGCCCTTCCTTACCTAAGTTGTTCCTATATGCACCCATTTCTTTTTTCCTTTCCTCTTTTTCTTACTTTTTTTTTTTTTTTTTTTTTTTGAGACAGAGTCTCGCTCTGTCGCCCGGGCTGGAGTGCAGTGGCCGGATCTCAGCTCACTGCAAGCTCCGCCTCCCGGGTTCACGCCATTCTCCTGCCTCAGCCTCCCGAGTACCTGGGACTACAGGCGCCCGCCACCACGCCCGGCTAGTTTTTTGTATTTTTTAGTAGAGACGGGGTTTCACCATGTTAGCCAGGATAGTCTCCATCTCCTGACCTCGTGATCCGCCCGTCTCGGCCTCCCAAAGTGCTGGGATTACAGGCTTGAGCCACCGCACCCGGCCTTTTCTTACTTTTTATTCCTTTTCTCCTTTTCTGCTTAGATTTTAAGAGGGACCAAAATCATTTTCGTTAGTCAGTGCGGAAAAGACAAATATTTTCGTAGATTCTGTTGAGAAAACTGGATTACTACATAGAGGAAAATAAAACTGGATCTGTATCTAAGATGTACAAAGATGTACAAAGATGTACTAAGATGTACTAAGATGTACAAAGATGTACTAAGATGTACAAAGATGGACCCTGGAGGGATTAAAAATTTGTGAAAGGTAAAAGTATGTAGTTAATAGAAGAAAATATAGAATGGTGTCTCTATAATCTATGGTGGAAAAGGCCTTTTTTATTTTGAAAAAATTTCAAATCTATGTTAAAGAATAGTACAATTGGCTGGGTGTGGTGGCTTATACTAGTAATCCCAGCACTTTGGGAGGCCAAGGTGGGAGATTTGCTTGAGCCCCGGAGTTCGAGGATGTGGTGAGCTATGATCTTGCCACTGCACTCCACCCTGTGCAACAGAGTGAGAGCCTGTCAAATAAATAAATAAATAGTATATCTACTAAGATTCCAGTTCCAGTTTTAAAAAATTCTGGCTGTGTGTGGTGGCTTGTGTCTGTAATTTTTGTGCTTTGAGAGGCCGAGGCAGGAAGATTGCTTGAGCCCAGGGGTTGAGCCTACGGTGAGTTGTGACTCTGCTGTTGTGCTCCAGCTTGGGTGACAGAGTGAGACACTGTCTCCAAAACAAAACAAAAGAATAAGACAATCCTATATTTCCTCTATCTAGACTCAACAATTCTTAATATTTCCTTTATCCTTGTCTTTCTACACATGCATACACACACACACATATACACAGGCATACATAATTGCATATTTACAAGGTTTTTTTGCTGCTCCATTTGAAAGTAAGTTCCAGACATTATGACACCTACTCCTAATTCCTCACGTTTCTTCTAAGAATAAGGGTGTTATCTTACCTAACATATTTTTACCTAACCTAAGAAAATTAACAATTTTATATCTAATATTAGTTCCTGTTTAGGTTTTCCAGTTTTCCCCAAATGTCTTTTACAGTATATGTTTTTAAAATCAGGATCTAAGGAGTTCACACATTATATTTGGTTATTATGTCTCTTTAGTGTCTTTTGGCGTCCTTGGGTTTTCTACTTTTATTTCCCATGACACTGACTGATGGAAGAGTCCAGACCAATTTTCTATTTGATTGTTTCTTTGTGTGTGTCATTTAATTTGTTCCTCTATCTCATGTGTTTCTTGTAAACAAAAGTTAGGTGTAGAGATTAAATTTAGAGTCTAAATATTTTTGGCAAGTATATGTCATAGGTAACATTTGTGCTTTATACTGCATCATATTGGGAGAAAAATAACATTATATTGCCCTCTCTATTAGTGCAGCCATTGGAAAGACATTGTGCCTATGTCTGTCTCTTTGCTCTGTTTGGTATCTGTTGAGAGCCATATTTTTATAAAAATCTTAAAGCATTGTCCTCTGCGGAGAAAATATATTAGAAAAATTACACTTGACAGTATGAGAATTGTTGATTTGAATAAATACATGATTTTTAGAAGACGTATGTATGACCAGCAGGAATAGTAGCCTAATAGGCCTTTGGTTGGGACAGAATACACTTCAGATCATCCAGAAATCTAAAATCAGGCCTGTGTGCCTTTGACTGGTATCTTCCATGTGGTGTTGAAGAGTTTGAGAATTTAAAAGAAAATGAAGTAATACTAAGCAAGAAGCACTTTTTTCTTTGTTCCTTAAAAACAAAACAAAACTGGTAAGAGTGGTGATAAGATTTCTTGTTAATAATTTTGTAAAATGAATCAAAGTTGAGGAACCATCGTATTAGCTTTTAGGTCTGTTTTTATTTTTGATTCTGGTGTAATCTTCTATTATATTTTATTTTATTTGTTTATTTATTTATTTATTTATTTTTTGAGACGGAGTCTCGCTCTGTCTCCCGGGCCGGAGTGCAGTGGCCGGATCTCAGCTCACTGCAAGCTCCGCCTCCCAGGTTCACGCCATTCTCCTGCCTCAGCCTCCCGAGTAGCTGGGACTACAGGCACCCGCCACCTCACCCGGCTAGTTTTTTGTATTTTTTAGTAGAGACGGGGTTTCACCGTGTTAGCCAGGATGGTCTCGATCTCCTGACCTCGTGATCCACCCGTCTCGGCCTCCCAAAGTGCTGGGATTACAGGCTTGAGCCACCGCGCCCGGCCTTTTATTATATTTTAATATAAAACTTAAAATGGTGCTTAAGGTATGAAATACTAGCATCTCAAATTGGGAATAAAGGGTGGAAAATAAATAACAATCAAGATCAATTAACTTAACTACCTAATGTTAGGTTGTGAATTCTCATTTGTGGTATTTTAGGCATAAAGATTTTTATCTTATAGAACTCTGTAAGATTGACTAGTGTGTCTTAGAAGAAAACCAAATGTAATTCCTTAATTATGAATACTTTGAGTACATCCATAAAACATCTTTAGAAACTCCTGTAAATGCCTGTTAAAAGTTCATTAACTTTGCTGTTTTCCTGGACCACACTAATGTGTGGAAGGAAAAGCTGTTCTGTTATTGCCATTGGATTCCCTCTGAATTTCCTGTAACAGAGAAGAGAGATCAGCATCGTAGACAAACACAGTAACTTTTGTTTTCTGCCTGTATGTCGAAAGATTGAGTCATTTCACTAAAACCAGTGGGATTGGATGATTTGTTTTGGATGGAGAACACTATAACATGATTAAGTTTTTTGCTCTTTAGCATTTATTTTTGAGTAATGTATATACTGCTTTAGAAAATAACTAAAAAGATATATATTTTTTGAGGTGGAGTCTTGCTCTGTCGCCCAGGCTGGAGTGCAGTGGCGTGATCTTGGCTCATTGCAACCTCCTCCTCCTAGGTTTAAGTAATTCTTCCTGCCTCAGCCTCCCAAGTAGCTGGGATTACAAGTGTGTGCCACCACACCCAGCTAATTTTTGTATTCTTAATACAGATGGGATCTCGCCATGTTGGCCAGGCTGGTCTCGAACTCCTGACTTCAAGTGATCTTCCTGCCTCGGCCTCCCAAAGTGCTGACATTACAGGTGTGAGCCACCATGCCCAGCCAAAAAATATTTAACAGGCCATTAAACTTGATTGAAAGTAATATAAGGAAGAATAATTAAATTAGATTTAAAAAAGATTGAGTCCCTGCCTACCAAATCAACTTCATCTTAAACTGCGCTTGTTTTCACTATATTTTAGCCAGATGGGCCTTCTTCATTTTTTTGAACATAGTTATTGTACAACTTTGTGTTATGACTGTCTGAAAACCTTTTTTCTCTGGTTTTCTGATGCCTGTCTTCCTGTCCTTTGGATTTCTGCTCATTTGTCATTTTCTCAGCAGTTCCCTCTCTGATTACCAAGTCTGAAGTAACATCCCTTACTCACCCTTTTTCTCTTACATCAGCCCATTTTGTTTTTTAGCAGTTCTCCCTTTTTGAAGTTACTGTATACACTTATTTAATGTGTTTAGTGTATTTTGTTTATATGTTATTTTTCTTCTGTAGGAGTGTAAGCTCCAGGATAGTAAGGAATTTATCTAACTTGTATAGTGTCTTCAGCTCTTAGAATAATTTGTGGTACTTACTAGGCCCTCAGTAAATATTTATAAAGCTGTGACGTTTTTGGCTATATTATGGCTAAAAAGGTTGGTGTAAGCTAGCTACCATTTACTGCATGATATCTATAGAATATACATTTAAGAACTCCAAATTAGAATATAGTATTCTGAAAATATATTTTATTTCATACCCAAACCACAAAGGGCCTTTGGGAGTAAAATTTTCTCACCCTCCTCCCGAATGAGAATATGGCACTTGATAATAATTGCTCTATTCTGGGTCTTATTCTTTTTCTCTTTTTTTTTTAATTTCACAAGGATGGCAGAATTCTTTTTCTCATAACTCTTACTCTTCCCATTCCCCTGTTGTTCTGTGTACAGAAGGCTTTGTTTATACAATAGGAAAATAACAGATTTTACAATGTAGTAATTATGGTCTGGGCATTAGTGCCAGATGGCCTTGATTCTTATACTAGTTCTGCTGTTGACTAGCTCTGCAATATTAGGCAAGTTATTCAGCTTCTCTGTGTTTAAGTGTCCTTTTCTGCAAAAAATATCTACCTCATAACACTGTTGTGATGATGACATGAATTTACATATGTAATGTACTTAATATATTGCCTGCCACATAGTAAATACTCAGTAAATATTAGTTATTATTATTATTACTATTATAATGGTCCTAATATTCTGTGTCCTTGATTGGCTATTTATTTCTTCACTTGCAGTTGCCTCATGGGGTTCTTTTTTTTTTTTTTTTTTTGAGACGGAGTCTCGCTCTGTCGCCCAGGCTGGAGTGCAGTGGCCGGATCTCAGCTCACTGCAAGCTCCGCCTCCTGGGTTTACGCCATTCTCCTGCCTCAGCCTCCGGAGTAGGTGGGACTACAGGCGCCCGCCACCTCGCCCGGCTAGTTTTTTGTATTTTTTAGTAGAGACGGGGTTTCACCGTGTTAGCCAGGATGGTCTTGATCTCCTGACCTCGTGATCCGCCCATCTCGGCCTCCCAAAGTGCTGGGATTACAGGCTTGAGCCACCACGCCCAGTCTGTCATGGGGTTCTTATAAGGCTGAAATCCAATAATGGATACAAAAATACTTTAAAAATTAGGCATGGATTTCTACAGCCATGAGAGAATTTCTAGAACTAGACCTGGATGGCCCCAAACAACTAGAAAATTGGACAAAAGATATAAAAAAACTGTTTTCAACCATTGGACAATAGTCAGCATAGGACTCTTATCTTTGAGAGAAGGGGCAAAAACAAGATGATCCCTATGAGCTTCCTTAATTTCTTTTTTTTCTTTTTTTTTTTGAAACAGAGTCTCGCTCTGTTGGCCAGGCTGGAGTGCAGTGGCACAATCTTGGCTCACTGCAACCTCTGTCTTCCAGGCTCAAGTGGTTCTCCTGCCTCAGTCTCCTGAGTAGCTGGGATTACAGGTGTGTGCCACCACACCTGGCTCATTTTTGTATTTTTAGTAGAGATGGGGTTTTACCATATTGGCCAGGCTGGTCTTGAACTCCTGACCTCAGATAATCCGCTGTCCTTGGCCTCGCAGAGTGCTGGGATTACAGGCATGAGCCACCGCGCATGGCTGAGCTCCCTTAATTTCTACCTGAAGGTAGTCTCCAGGGAATGGGCACATGGAAGAGGAAACCAGATAGACCACAGTGGTCTTACTGAGTGAGGAGATGGAGCTTGGGCTTTGGAGAGGCTGACACAGCCAGAAGTTGCAGAGTAGAGTACCAGAGAAGAGGAAGCTACTCAGAGAAAAAGCTCCAGAAGTCTATGAGGTCCCTTTGAGTCTTTGTTGAACATTAGGCCATGCAACTATGGGGGAATTTCTGTAAATCCAGAGAAAATGACTGAGAAGTTGTAAGCTGAACCATTCCCAGCATTCATGCAGAGCAGAGAGCTATTCAAGCTTCAACCATTCAGAATGGAGTGTCTTTGATGGTCACCAGAAATATTTACTGGAGTCACAGGGGGTTATTTCTTAGTAGAATGACTACACTATCCCTGGAGGGAAGGCTACTCCAGACCTTCCCTAGAAAAGCTTTAAAAATAGGTTTTGAAGGGTTCAAACTGATACTTTCAAACTTGACTGCCTGCCAGAATAGAGCCCAGTATTTTTAGTCAACAGTGTAATGTTTAAAATATTCAGCATCTAATAAAAAATTACTAGACATACCAAAGAGTCGTAAACTGTGACCCATAAATAGGAGACAAATCAGTCAATAGAAACAGAGTCAGAAATAACATAGATGATGGAAGTAGTGTACAAAGAGGTTAAAATGGTAATATAACCATATTCAGATAATTAAAGGGAAACAAACATAATGAGGAGTGAAATGGAAGATATATTAAAAAAGGAACATCTAGAAATGAAAAATACGATATCTAAAATAACAGTTATGCTAGTCTGGGTCCTTCTAGAAGCACATGCCAAGACTGGCTTAAACATGCAAAGATTTCATTAGGGGAATCACTGTATGAGAGGACATGGGGTGGGAACTGAGTAAATCTGGGAGAGCTATGCTTGTCTGACCCCCAGTGAAGGGGAGAGGGAGGGAAGGTTGGATGGAAATGTCTTAGGCTGTCATATAATCTAAAGAAAGTTGGACAATACCTTGGATAGTCCTAAAGTCAGAGTTGTCCCTCATTGGAGTCCCATGCCCCTCAGAAGTGAACTGGTCTTCTTATTTCTGCTACTTCCAGTTAATGTGGAGAAAAGCCATGAGATATTTATCCTTGCTGCAAATGTGGCCATGGATTTCAGAGTGTAGCAGCTGAGGTCAGCTGGAGGTCTATGCAAGATAATCGAATGACATCATTAAAGTTTTGAAGGAAAGTAAAACTGCCAACTTAGAATTCTTTGTACCACAAAAATATCTTTCAAAAATGAAGGCAAAATAACTTTATTGGACAAACAAAAGCTAAGATAACCCATTACCAGTAGGCCTGGACTTCAAGAAATATTAAAAGAGGCCGGGCACGGTGGCTCAAGCCTGTAATCCCAGCACTTTGGGAGGCCGAGACGGGCGGATCACGAGGTCAGAAGATCGAGACCATCCTGGCTAACATGATGAAACCCCGTCTCTACTAAAAAAAATACAAAAAACTAGCCGGGCATGGTGGCGGGCGCCTGTAGTCCCAGCTACTCGGGAGGCTGAGGCAGGAGAACGGCGTAAACCCAGGAGGCGGAGCTTGCAGTGAGCTGAGATCCGGCCACTGCCCTCCAGCCTGGGCGACAGAGCGAGACTCCGTCTCAAAAGAAAAAAAAAAAAAGAAATATTAAAAGAAATTATTTAGGTAGAAGGAAAATCATACCAGATAGAAATTTGTATCTAAGTAAAGAATGAAAGGGTTCTGGAAGTGGTAAACATGGGTAAGTATGAAGACTGATTTAAAAAACAATTAAATTCTTTAAAAAGATGATTGATATTAAATAACGGCAACATTTTGCAAAATTATATAGAAGTAAATATATAACAATTGTAATAGAAAGCATGAAGGGATAAATGGAATTATATTGCTCTTAGGCTGTTATGTTGTATTCAAACTTAGACCCTAGAGAAACCATTAAAAAATAGTAAAAGACTTATAAGCCAATAATGGGGTTAAATAAAACAATTAGAAGCTGAATACTTTTTTTGTTTTTTAAAAAAGCATCATTTGGCCTGTAATCCCAGCACTTTGGGAGGCCGAGACGGGCGGATCACGAGGTCAGGGAGATCGACACCATCCTGTACACGGTGGAAACCCTGTCTTCACTAAAAATACAAAAAAAACTAGCTCCGGGCGAGTGTGGCAGGGTGCCTGCCTGGTCCCAGCCCTACTCAGGAGGCAAGGCAGGGTTGAGAATCGGCGTAAACCCGGGAGGCAGGAGCTTGCCAGTGAGCTGAGATCCGGGCCACTGCCACTCCAGCCGGCGCCGAACAGGAGCCGAGACTCCTCTCAACAAAAAAAAAAAAAAAAAGCACCTTTTGTAGTATTATTCCCAAATCTAAAATTGTTAGGAAAAAAATTCAGCAAAACATGTATAATAACTACATGAAAACAAAATGTTGCTGAAATGTTAAAAGACCTAAATAAATCAATAAATATACACTATACTTGTATTAGTTTGTCCCCACACTGCTATAAACAAATACCTGAGACTGGATAATTTATGAAGAAAACAGGTTTAATTGGCTTACGGTTCTGAGGGCTACATAGGAAGCATAATGTTGGCATCTGCTCAACTTCTGGAGAGGCCTCATGAAAGCTATAATCATAGCAGAAGGCAAAGGTAGGAGCCAGCACTTTACATGGCTGGAGCAGGAGGAAGAGAGAGTGAGGGGAGTGGGAGTGCGACACACTTTTAAGCAACCAGATCTTGCAAGAATTCACTATCGTGAGAACAGTACCAAGAGGGAAATCTGCCCCCATGATCCAATTACCTCCTACCAGGCCCCACCTTTAACACTGGGGATTACAATTTGACATGAGATTTGGGTGGGGATACAGATCCAAACCATATCAATGCTTATAGATTGGAAGACTGTATTTTGTTAATACATCAGTTCTCCCGAAATTGATCTGTAAACTCAGTGCAGTTCCAATCAAAATCCCAGCAAACTTGCGTTTGAGATAATTGACAAACTTATTCTAAAATTTATGTGGAAATGCAAAGAATCTAGACTAGCCAAAAGAATTTTATGAAGTAAAACATACTTAGGGAACTTACATTACTTAATTTCAACCCTTACTGTGTTTTTGAATGTTATACCTTCATAGTACTAAAGATAGACATATGTGGATCAATGAAAATAATCTGTGATACAGAAATGACTCACATGTATGTGGTCAGTTGATACAAATGAAAACTTCTGGTTTTTAAAAGGCTTGATTGAGAACATGAAAAGTCAGGCCACAGACTGGGAGGAAATATTTCCAGTACCTATATCTGACATAGGACTTGTTTCCAGAAGATAGAAGAACTTTTTTTTTTTTTGAGACGGAGTCTCGCTCTGTCACCCAGGCTGGAGTGCAGTGGGACGATCTCGGCTCACTGCAAGCTCTGTCTCCCGGGTTCACACCATTCTCCTGCCTCAGCCTCCCGAGTAGCTGGGACTACAGGAGCCTGCCACCACGCCAGGCTAATTTTTTGTATTTTTAGTAGAGACGGAGTTTCACCGTGTTAGCCAGGATGGTCTCGATCTCTTGACCTCGTGATCTGCCCACCTTGGCCTCCCAAAGTGCTGGGATTACAGGCGTGAGCCACCGCACCCGGCCTATAGAAGAACTCTTACAACTCAGTAGGAAGAAGACAAGGTATTCATGTAAAGAATAGGTAAAAAGTTGGAGCAGATACTTCACAAAAGAAAATATATGAATGGCTAAGAAGCATACGAAAAGTTGCTCAACATTATTAGTCATCAAGAACTTTCAAATTAAAACCACAATGAGATCCTATTACCTAGTTACTAGAATGCTAACATTGAAATGATTGACAGTATCAAGTGTTGGCAAAGATATGGAGCAAGTTAAACTTTTATACATTGCTCTTGAAAATGTAAAATAGCTTTACCTCTTTGGCAAACTGTCTGGTTGTTTCACTTATTTCATTTTATTTTATTTTTGAGATGGAATGTTGCTCTGTTGCCCAGGCTGGACTGCAGTGGCATGATCTTGGCTCACTGCAACCTCCACCTCCCGGGTTCAAGCAATTCTCCTGCCTCAGCACCCCTGACTAGCTCGGATTACAGGTGTGCACCACTACACCTGGCTAATTTTTGAATTTTTAGTAGAGACGGGGTTTCACTGTGTTGGCCAGCCTGATCTCGAACTCCTGACCTCAGGTGATCTGCCTGCCTTGGCCTCCCAAAGTGCTGGGATTACAGGCGTGAGCCACTATGCTTGGCCTGTTTCACATAAAGTTAAATATATACTTTACTGTACAATCTCACAGTTTTATTCCTAGATACTAACTCAGAAGAAGTGAAAACATGTATCCACACAAAGACGGTTCTAACAATGTTTCTAGCAGCTTTATTAATAGTATCCATGAACTGGGACAACCTAAATGTCCATCAGCAGGTGAATGAATGAATAAATTGTGGTATTTCCATACAATAGTATTCTACTGAGCAGTAAAAAGAAATGATTGACATCTCAAATACATTATGCTAAGGGAAAGAAGTCAGAAAGAGTACATACCATCTGATTCCCATTTTATAAATCTGTCTAAAGCCAAATTAATCCACAGTGACAGAAAAAATCAGTAGTTGCCTGGGGTCAGCAGTTGGGGTAGGTTTCCCGAGAAAGGGGCACAGAGAACTTTTTGGATTGACAAAAATGTTCTTTGTTGTGATGGTTGTGGTTGTATTTACATGAGTGTATACATTTCTCAAAACTCATCAAAAAGTATGCTTAAAGTGGACACATTTTTTGATACATAAATTACACATCAGTAAATTTGATTAGAAAAACAGTTTTGAGTGCTTGTCAAATGTAAAATAATTCTATATTTGTTTCATATATCTTTATATGTGTTCACGATGTATTTGTGTTCTGAATTTGCTGTTATATTGCAAGTTAATTGATAGAAGAGACAATTTAGATTTCAGTAAAATTTCAAATCTGAATGTTACGTATTTTGGGGTCTTGGTTATTTTATCACTCTGTCAGCCTTCTTTAGTAACTCTTGTGCATCACTTGTAGGATAGTAGCAGAAGTCCCCAGTCTTTTTTTTGTTTTTGTTTTTTGTTTTTGAGATGGAGCCTCGCTCTGTTGCCCAGGTGGCTGGAGTGCAGTAGCACGATCTTGTCTCATTGCAATCTCCACCTTCCAGGTTCAAGCGATTCTTGTCCATCAGCCTCCTGAGGAGCTGGGACTACAGATGTGTGCCACTATGCCCGGCTAATTTTTTGTATGTTTAGTAGAGATAGGGTTTTGTCATGTTGCCCAGGCTGGTCTTGAACTCCTGGACTCAGGTGATCCTCCCGCCTCAGCCTCCCAAAGTGCTGGGATTACAGGCGTGAGCCACCATGATCAACCTTGAGTGGTTTTTAAATTCAGAAGTCTTACCTTAGAGTATTCATGATTCTTTTTACAAAAATCTGATTTCTACCCAACCCCCAAGTAATTTTAGTGCTTAATAGATATGATATAGTGAGTATAGTGGTTAAGAATGTAGATTTTGAAGTCAGATTACCTCCATTCAAATCCCAGCTTTATCATTTCTATCTACATAAACTTTGGGCAGTTATTCTTTGTCAAGTTCTACCTCATTGGTCAAATGGTGATACATATCTTATAGAATTTTGGAGGATTAAAGAGCAAAGTCCATGTAAAAGCATGTTACCTAGCACCTAATAAGCACCAAGTGAATGTACTTTAGATATAACAATTTAGGATTTTATATGTTCTTGGTATATTTCCTGCAGTGGTAATATATATATTTTTGTAAATTATTTTGTTCAAATGTCTTTTTCTAGAATTATTACAAACTAGGTTATACCCTCACGGTGTTAGTCCCAACTTTGACATGTTGGCTTTTAAAGTTTCAGCCACTAGATGGTGATATTTGACTGTCTAGCTAACTGGTCTAATTTTTCTCTTAGAATCAGTTGTATGTGTATGAAGCGGGAATATAAATTAGAATTTACCATGCATTTTGTTCTTGTGTACCTACTAATGTAAATTTGAGGGTGATGTTGCTGTGTGACCTACATTCTACAGATTACTCACATCAATATATTTAATGACAGTGGTTTTGCCTCATGTTCTGTGGAAAAAAACGGATACAATTCTTGTAGAATGACCTTATTTTCTCACCAGCACATCTTCCAACCTTATTATATTTGTGCCTATATGATCTGTCATCATTCCATTGTAATGAAGTGCCCTGCTCTTATCAAAGGCCCACCACTCCACTTGTACTCTAGACCCCATCCCTTTGTGCCTTCTCAGGAACGTTGTTCTAAAATAGTCCTCTCATTTTTATATCATCTGTTTCTCCTTTTCTCTTGGCTCCTTCTCACTGGCATGCAAACATACCCTGATAACATCCATTTAAAAAGCTTCTCTCCAAATGCTCTGCCGTTTCTCTGCTCCCCCTGGACTACAAACTCCATTTCTTGGTGAACCATCCAGTCATATTTCTGTCCCTGTGAATCCACTGAAACTGCTTTTGTAAAGGTTACCAATGACCTCCGTGTTGTCAAATCCAGTCATCACTTCTCTGTTCTCATTTATTGTGCTTCTCGTCATTCATCATAGGTGACCACGCTCTTCCTAAATGCACTGCTGTCTCCTCTTCCACACCACCATGCTGTCATGCTTGTCCTTGTCTCCATGTCTTCTCTTTTTTAATCTTTGCTTGCTCCTTTCCTTTTGCTCTCCAGATCAACAGTCATCTGTGTTTGTGGAGCTATTGCCAGCTTAACATAGACCTTGTATTTATTCTTCTTTCTTCAGGCCTTACTTCTGTTTTTCCCTCACTCTTGATTGCCTAGGATCCTACCCACTCAATAAAGATTTAGCCAGTAAGCTTTGGCATCAGGCTCTGTTTTCCAGGTAACCCAGATTATCCTGGATTTCTTTCTTTTTTTCACTCTTACCAAGTCCAAGTTGAGCCAACTTTACATTTTCAGTGTATTGTAAATCTTTTTCCCCTTTCTGTTTTCACTGCTGCTATCCTTATCTATGGTTATCTCATACCTAAATTACTTTGGTTGTCTCGTATCTAGCCTCCCTGTGTACATTTTTGTACCCTTACTGTCTGTTCTTCTCCCCTGGCTCTGACTGATCTTTTAAAAATGTAAATCGATAATTCATGTCTCACTGGTGTATAAAAACTGTGGATTCTTCATCACACATACAGTTAAATCCACATGCATAACTATGGCTTATTGTATTCTCTGTGATCATGGCTTTGGCCCACCTCCCTGAACTCTGACTTCCCTTCCTCTGGTTTTATTTCCTTTCCACAAAACATGGTTTGGTCCTTCCCCAGGTTCTTCCCTTTGCCTGGAATGAACTTTCTCTAGATTTTCAGTTGTCTGACCCCGTTTTGTCACTCAGGTCTCAGCTTCAATGCGTTCCTAGGAAGACCTTTCTTGACCGCCCATTCCGAGTAGCCACTAGGTCACTCCCTATCACGTTCCTCCATTTGTCTTTTATCATGGCACTTATATTTTAACTTAGTTTGTTGTCTTTCTTTCTCTTTCCCCTTCTAACATGCATACACTTTAGAAAGTAAAATCTAGAAGAATAGTAGGGACCTATTATATCTTGTTGGGTGCTGCATGCTTAGTACTTATTACTAGAATTCTACCTGTCCCAGAGTAGGTGCCCAGTAAATATTTATAAAGTGAATAAGCTGTTAACTATATAGCTCATTAAATTTAAAGCCACAGTAAATTAGAAACCTAATTGGGAGTAAAGTAGCTAAACACGTTGACATTTCTACCTGGTAAATGAGTGTGCTATCTAACTTATTTAGCTTGATCACCAGCTGTTCTTTACCTCAGTATAGGGCATTATCTCATCCGGCCCTATTGTAGTCCATGGAACTATTCCCTTTGCTTCCTTCCTTGTGCTAGTTCAGTTGCATACTGTTAAGATTGTCCTTAAACTGGCAGAATCAGACTTTGGTCATTTATTAACCACAGTGACTTTAAACCAAGTTTTTATCATTTAATGCTTCCTATCCAACAGCTGCAGTAGGGCCGTGTCTGTTCAGTCTGTTCCAAACTGAAGTTGAATTAAGAGATATGCTGCAGAAGTTACCAGAGACTATTGATTTGTTCAGTGCCAAGTTTCCTGTGATCTAAAAATGGAGGAACTAAGTGGTGCCACCCTTTGTTTGCAGGCTAAGAGAAGTAAACCAAAGAGAGATGAGAAGGGGGAATAATTGAATAAGCTGATGATAGTGAAGTAAATGTCCACCATTTCTTGCTTTGTTTAGTGTGGAAAAGAGCTCACTTGTTCCTTTAAACCTTTATAGGCCTGGTTGGCAACAAAGCACATCTCATTGAGTGATGCCTCTGCTGGCAGCAATGGTTATGTTTTCAAAATAAAAGGCAGTGCAGTCGAGAAGACAGGACATTTTTCTTTTTTCTCAAATCTGTGAGCCTGTGTTTACATGTGTGTGTGTGTATGTGTGTTTGTATGTATATGTATATGCACACATGCATACCTGCTTAATATAAAGAAAAAACTAATGATGGTCATTGTCACCTTGAACCTCTTAGTTTATTTTGTACTTCGGACAACTTAAGCTTAGGAACATAAGCAGCTTTGTGGGGTTGGAGATGGGATAAGCCATCCTGTTCTCAGCAGTAGTGCTAGTGGTATTTTGGGCAAGACAGATCTTTATTGTGCAGGCTTGCTCTTTGCCTTGAAGACTGTTAACATCCCTGACCCTCTGCCACTAGTGCCTCCAAGTCACAGTGATGACCACAAATGCCTTCTGTGGGGCGATAACTTCCTCTGGTTGAGTTGGGCAGAAAATAGGACTGGAAGTAAAAAGTGAATTTGACAAATATGATAAGCTTTTAACAGTGGTTGGGACAAGTAGATCTAGGGTTGGCAAACTTTATTGTGAAAACAGCCTGTTTTTATAAATAAAGTTTTATTGGGACACAGCAATGCCCATTTTTTGAATACATTGTTTATGGCTGATTTTGGGATACAGTAATAGAGTAGAATAGTTGTGATAGACTGTATGGTTCACAAAGCCTAAAGTATTTACTATATGGACCTTTACTATGTCACTCCTTGCTCTAGAGACCAAAGACGTTCAGCTCCTTCCTCACAAGCTGTCAAAGACTCCTGAAACCTCAAATATGCAAGGTCATAAGGTCCCTCTGCTAAACGTAGAATTCTAATGTTTTTGTTTTTTTCTACCCATATTCACATTCCCCTAGTCTTGGGATTTCTTATAATTTCTGTACATGAGATAATGAATAGAACAAAGTAAGAATTAACATTTTTACCACTTTTGTCTTAGGATAGAATTTGTTTTTATTACCATTTTTTTTTCCTGTTAAGAGCATGCTACATCTGTCCCCTCTTTGCATGCTTTATATGCTTCTCTCTGCTGCCTTCAGGAGTTGGAGAAGGTAGGACAAATGAGGCAGATAGAAACTGTTATATTAGGCCGGGCACAGTGGCTCATGCCTGTAATCCCAGCACTTTGGGAGGCTGAGACGGGCAGATCAGTTGAGGTAAAGAGTTTGAGACCAGCCTGGTCAACATGGCGAAGCCCTATCTCTATGAAAATACAAAAATTAGCCGGGTGTGGTGGCATGTGCCTGTAGTCCCAGCCACTCAGGGGACTGAGGCAGGAGAATCACTTGAACCCGGGAGGCGGAGGTTGCAGTGAGCCAAGATCATGCCACTGTACTCCATGTACTCCAGCCTGGGTGACAGAGCGAGACTGTCTCAAAAAACAAACAAAAAAATCTGTTATATTATTACCTTCTACATTCCCAGAAATGTTCTGGGTACTGTAGAGCATATAAGCAAATCTACCCTTTGGTTCCTGAACTCATTAGAGAAGAGAAGACAAAAATACAAGGAGGAATTAGAGCAGAACTAAATGGGGGACATACTTGATATAGTTACAGAAAGTATTGGTCTTGTATTTTTAAGAGCTAGCTTTAAATCCTGTCTTTTGTAGGACTCGGACAGTCCTTTAGCTGCTCTCAACCATTGGTTCCTCATTAATAAAGTGAGAACAAGTAATGCCAAACTTGAGGCCAGGCATGGTGGTTCACCCCTATAATCTCAGCACTTGTGGAGGCCAAGACAGGAGAATTGCTTGAGGCCAGGAGTTTGAGACCAGCCTGGGCAACATAGTGAGACCCTGTCTCTACAAAAATAAAAAAATAAAAAAATTAGCTGGGGATAGTGGCATGTGCCTATAATCCTAGCTACTTGTGAGGCTGAGGTGGGAGGCCCTTGAGCTCAAGAGTTCAAGGCTGCAATGAGCTGTGATCATGCCAGTGCAACGGAGCAAGACTATGTCTCTCAAAATAAGTTTTTAAAAAGCAAATAATATTAACTTTTTGGGAAAATAATTGTATGTTAAATAATTGTATTGAAAGTGCTTTGTAAAACATAAAATGCTTTGGAAATACAAGTGTTGCTATGTGGTCTGAAGTGGTACTCATAGTTAGTGGGCTAGATCCACTGGAGGAGGTCTTCATGAAGAATGGAACATTTTAACTTGGTATTAGAGGAGGAGCCCTTGAATAGATGAAGAGGAGTAGGAAGGCAATCTTAGATATGTGATATGGTTTGGCTCTGTGTCCCCACCCAAATCTCACCTTGAATTGTAATAACCCCATGTGTCAAGGATGGGACCAGGTGGAGATAATTGAGTTATGGGAGCAGTTTCTGCCATGCTGTTCTCATGACACTGAGTTCTCATGAGATCTACAGTTTTATAAGGGGCTTCCCTGTTTGCTCAGCACTCATTTCTCTCTCCTGCCTCCATGTGAAGAAGGATGTGTTTGCTTCCCCTTCTGCCATGACTGTAAGTTTCCTGAGGGCTCCCCAGCCCTGCGGTACGCGTCAATTAAACCTCTTTCCTTTATAAATTTCCTAGTCTTGGGCAGTTCTTTATTGCAGCGTGAGAATGGACTAATACAGATGTGTGTGTGTATGTGTAGCAGGGGATCCATACTAACAAAGGCATGATATGTGGGTAGGGGGTATAAAAACCCTGCCGAGTGGAGCACAGGTATGTGTAGGGAGTGGTGGAAAAAAGATTGGACAAACAGTCCAACCTTTTCCTCCTAATGCTGGAGGAAAGACATTTGCTGCTATTAAGTCTTGCAGAATTTATTACTGCTATATTTGTTAGAAAATTGTGAGTGGAAGGATTGTTATGAAGGAATACATCGATAAATTAGTTTCCAAAGTTTTTCCTGTTGCATTTATAATAACATTTGGAAATATTATTTAGAGAGGCTTGAAATCACCCACAATATATGTAAAAAAGCACAAGCACTTTCTTTTTAGGTGATATAGTTACTACTTTTAGAGGTTGTATCATTAAAGCTTAGTAGATAATGGCACCACGGTACTGAATTTCTTTAATGTTGTATATACTTTTATTATTACAAATAATCAGAAATGGTTGTTAAATTATACTAAGTATTGTTTAGTGGCATGCACTTTTTTTTCTCCCTTATCTGTTACATATGAACCCATTTCTAAGTTTTTCTGAGCATACACTACATGATCATGTGGATTTTGTACTTTAATAAGTTGCTGGACTTAATTTGCTAATCCTTTATTTTGGATTTTTACATGTATTTCATGTACTAGAAAGTAGTCCAAAAAACTGTTGAAAGTACATGACTACTCCTCCTGAAAGTAGTCTAAGAGTAGAATGGTGTTTGCCTGGAGGTGGAGGAGGGGGCAATGAGGAGTTATTGTTTAATGGGTATGGAGTTTCAGTTTGGGAAGATGAAAAAGTTCTGGAGATGAATGGTGGTGGTGGTTGCACAAAAAGGTGAATGAACTATATGTACTTAATGCTACTTAATGCCTCTAAACTGTACACTTAAATGGTTAAGATGGTAAATTTTATATTTTACTACAATAAAAAATTATTTTGAAAGTCTAAAAAAAGACATATTGAAAATATGGCATTCATATAACTTTAACAACCACAGATATCGGGAAGCAATTCAGAAGTGGGATGAAGCACTACAGTTAACTCCAAATGATGCTACCCTATATGAGATGAAATCACAGGTAATAATTATGACGAATTTCACTTTCCTTATGAAATTGTGCTATGTTTGTTCGGTGAGTGAGCAATGATGAAGCAAAATAGCATTTTCTCCCATTTTCTTTTTCAAATACCATTTCTTTGGGAAAAAATATTTCACCATTATTTATGGCTCTGTCATGCATAAAATTGGAAATTCATTTGCCTTCACAATGAAGTTAACTGTTATTTTAGCCTAACTGTTGTAAGATAGGAATAGATGGCTATCTTCTAAAGTCACTGGTGGGCAGGTGCCATGGCTCACGTGTGTAATCCCAGTAACTTGAGAGCCTGAGGTGGGTGGATCGCTTGAGGTCAGAAGTTCGAGATCACCCTGGCCAACATGGTGAAACCTTGCCTCTACTAAAAATACAAATATTAGCTGGGAGTGGTGACACACGCCTGTAGTCCCAGCTACTTCAGAGGCAGGAGGATCACTTCAATGTGTGAGGCAGAGGTTGCAGTGAGCCGAGATGGTGCCACTGCACTCCATCTTGGGTGACACAGTGAGACTCCATCTCAAAAAAAGATAAATAAATAAAAAATAAAAGTCACCGGTGATCTCTTAGATGAAAACATATGCTTTCCTTGTGAATTAAATGTAGTAGACTTAGCAAAATAGTTCAGTTTTCTTAAAAATGAGGATGGATTGGGTTCTAGATGAGATATTTCTAAAAATGGCTTATTTCTTAGCAAAAGGTCAGCATAGATGCAATTTTATTAATAGTTTAAAATAACATTTTACTTTAAAATATGTTTCTAATATTTTGTAGGAAAGTCTGTAAAGAAAACCTCTGAGCACTTGAATAGGTTATCCAAGTGATTTTAAAAGTCTCACACAGAGCATTAAACATATTTTTGGCAGGGAATTGTTGCAATTCAGCCTTAATCTGCACACCTAACAAATATTTTTCAAATGATGATCTCAAATATAGGACACACCATTTGTCACCTTTGACTTTAGTTTATCCAGGAAAAACCCAAATAAATTATGTCATCTGAATCCAGTGATATGAGGACCTTCATTTGGATGCCTTTAATTTTCAATCTTAGATATGTGTATATGAATGACAGGTTTGTGGCAAACTTTATGAAGACTTGTTTTTTTTTTTTTTTTTTTT
>NW_016812360.1:376545-379098 GCF_001698545.2 Rhinopithecus bieti | reverse complement strand
TTTTTTTTTGAGATGAAGTCTCCCTCTGTCGCCCAGGCTGGAGTGCAGTGGCTGGATCTCAGCTCACTGCAAGCTTCGCCTCCCGGGTTTACACCATTCTCCTGCCTCAGCCTCCTGAGTAGCTGGGACTACAGGCGCCCGCCACCACGCCCGGCTAGTTTTTGTTTTTTTGTATTTTTTTTAGTAGAGACAGGGTTTCACCATGTTAGCCAGGATGGTCTCGATCTCCCGACCTCATGATCCGCCCGTCTTGGCCTCCCAAAGTGCCGGGATTACAGGCTTGAGCCACTGCGCCCGGCCGAAGACTTGTTTAATTTGGAATCTGATAATAATGTTTCTGTCACAAATCTTTTAAAGTGTTAATGGTCCTAAAGATTATAGATAAAATCCAGCCCTTTCCCACAGACCACAGTGGAGGGTGCTAGAACTCTCTTGTAACCCTAACTCTCCCTAACCCTAACCCTAACTTTCTGGTATGTATAATTTGAAAAGCCCAGTAGCGAGAAGGCCTAGGCAATGTTTAAAATAATTTTTATAACAGAAAGATGTTCATTAGGGATAGGATGGCTGGTTGAACAAATTTATTCCCCTAGTTTAATGGCAGTACCTGGGTTTCCCTGAAAACCACATTGTAAATAGAATAAATAGAAGTGGAACTGGAAGTTCAGAATACCTCTGAGCCACCATGATTAGGATATGAACACTTGGTTTTGACCAGATGGACATAAGATTCAATAACTGGAAAGAGAAAGGTTTATATTTTCATAGTTACATCAGGGGTGAAAAGAGAACTATAATTTCTTACCCTGAATGGCAGAGTAAGGGGTAAGAATCACCAAAATGCTATTTTACTGGACTAAAATATATCTTAAAAAATGAAAAGGGTTTTAATGTAGTTGCTAGTTTATGAATATTACTGACAGATTTTTTGGTCTTTTTTTGCCTATAGGTGCTAATGTCTCTTCATGAAATGTTCCCAGCAGTACATGCAGCAGAAATGGCCGTCCAGCGAAATCCACATTCATGGGAGTCTTGGCAAACTTTGGGACGTGCTCAACTTGGTTTAGGAGAGATAATCCTGGTGAGGAAGTCAGATTATTATAATGCAGCAATTTTAAGTATATTTTGACATTTTTTTTTTTTTGAGATGGAGTCTTGATGTCACCCAGGGTAGAGTGCAGTGGTGCAATCTCATCTCATGGCAGCCTCTACCTCCTGGGTTCAAGCTATTCTCCTGCCTCAGCCTCCCGAGTAACTGGTACTATAGGCATGCACCACCATGCCTGGCTAATGTTTTTGTATTTTTAGTAGGGACGGGTGTCACCATGTTGGTCAGACTGGTCTTGAACTCCTGACCTCAAATGATCTTCCAGTCTCGGCCTCCCAAAGTGCTGGGATTACAGGCATGAGCCAATGTGCCCAGCCTATTTTGACATATGTTTGATTAACTGAACCCAAAAGTGAATAGCCATTTATCAAATCTATACAAAAAGTAATTAGCAAATTACTTCTTAAAGGTGTTAATCCATAAACACAGTTCAGAGGTATTACTGAACATCTTTTTTATTATAGACACTAATTATATCATGATCAGAATATTTTTCAGTTATGTGACATCATAGAAATTAAAAAAAATTTAACATAAAACATTGGCATTTGGTAAACCTTATTTGAATAGACAATGGGCAACTTTTTGGCTTAGTTCTTTGGATCATTAAATTTACCACATTGTAAAGTGGTATTAGTATCACTGTGGGGACAAAACTGCTAATAGATTATATAGGGGAAGGAAGACAGTAGAATATGGGAGAGTAATGGTCATGAACATTTAGACTGAAAAGTTGCTAGGCTTACTGAGGGGATAAAGAGGAAAAGTAGAAATGTGTGCAAATGAAATACTCATTGTGTAATGTTTACCATAAGCTGGTACCTAATGCATCTCTCAACTTGTCTGGACTATACCTTGTTAGTGGCAGAGGCTATCCAGGTAAGAATTAGCTGTGACAGCTGTCCTGTTGTTTTTCTTTTGGCAGGGCTATATACACCTGATAGCTAACGAAATTTAACTTCCTAACAAGTGTTTGCAAATCTGATATACAGTGCCAAATTTCCTCCTTGTTATTAAGTAAATTAAGAGTTTAGAAATGGTTTTCTTAGTTTTTTACAGTTCAAAATAAAACAAATCTAAAAGTTTCTTGCAAGACTAAAATTACTGATAAATTCAAAATTTAAATTTACTAACAATGGTTTCAGTAAGTTGTGGATGACTTAGATTTTTTTCTGGCATTCTTATAAATGTATCATTATTTCTACTTCCCAAAAAAGGTGTTTGTCAAATTCTCAGATATAGTAAGGAATTTCTGTGAGAAAATAATTGATTTGACTAAAGTAAGTTAATGATAATCTAAATAAGATTCACCGTGATAGAAACCATTTTAACCAAGTACTGTTTTTTTCTTGCCATTTAGTGTTGTCAGCTTCTCTCTTTTTATATGAAGACTTAAATCATACCAGAGTTGGGAAAAAGACTTCAAAGAATTTAGTTTTCTAACA
>NW_016812360.1:361307-374798 GCF_001698545.2 Rhinopithecus bieti | reverse complement strand
TCACTTGTAAATTTTTAGTTTAGTTAATTATTGTAGATATTGTTTGAGTCAAGCCACATTATCTTTTCTATAATTAGTACAAATTCTTGAATTATAGCCTTTATAAATGTTGTATGTTGACACTTAAGAATTGAGGAGTTTTTTTCTTGAAAATAAAGTTTGATTATGAGCTTTATTATTGTTCTGTTTTTTTTTTTTTGAGACTTTTAGTCTCGCTCTGTTTCCCATGCTGGAGTGCAGTGATGTGATCTCGGCTCACTCCAGCCTCTACCTCCTGGGTTCAAGCAATTCGTCTGCCTCAGCCTCCCAAGTAGCTGGGACTATAGGCATGTGCCACTGTGTCTGGCTAATTTTTGTATTTTTAGTAGAGGCAGTTTCACTGTGTTGGCCAGGCTGGTCTCGAACTCCTGACCTCATGATCCACCTGCCTCAGCCTCCCAAAGTTCCAGGATTACAGGCATGAGGCACTGTGCCTTGCCTCACAATTTCACTTTTTGAGTCTATGAATTTGCCTATTTTAGAGATATAAGTGGAATTATGCAGAATTTGCCTTCTGTGACTGACTTCTTTCACTTAGCATAATGTCCTCAAGGTCCCATTCATGTTAGATATTGTAGAATTTGCTTCTTTTTATTTTGGGAATGAGTGTAGCGCTGTCGCCCAGGCTAGAGTGCAGTGGTGCGATGTTGGCTCACTGCAAGCTCTGCCTCCCAGGTTCATGCCATTCTCTTGCCTCAGCCTCCCGAGTAGCTGGTACTACAGGCGCCTGCCAGCACGTCCGGCTAATTTTTTGTATTTTTAGTAGAGACGGGGTTTCACCGTGTTAGCCAGGATGGTCTCGATCTCCTGACCTAGTGATCTGCCCGCCTCGGCCTCCCAAAGTGCTGGGATTACAGGGGTGAGCCACCATGCCCGGCCTGCTTCTTTTTTGAAGCTGAATAATATTTCATTTTATGTGTATACCATTTGCTTTATCCATTCTTCCTTTGATGGACATTTAGGTTGTTTCTACATATTGGCTACTGTGAATACTGCTGCAATGAACATGGGAAGGCTAATATGTCTTTGAGATCTTGATTCTTTTGGATAAATATCCAGAAATGAAATAGCTTGATTGCATGGTAGTTCTAATTTTAAGTGTTTGAAGAAACTCCATAATGGCTACACCATTTTGCATTTTTAACAACAATGTACAAAAGGGTTCCAGTTTCTCCATAACCTCACTGACCCATCTTGCCTTTTTGTTTGTTTTTTTTGAGATGGAATCTTGCTCTGTTGCCCAGGCTGGAGTGCAGTGGTGTGATCTCAGCTCACTGTAACCTCTGCCTCCTGGTTCAAGTGATTCTCCTGCCTCAGCCTCCTGAGTAGCTGGGATTACAGGCACCCACCACCACGCCTGGCTAATTTTTGTATTTTTAGTAGAGAGAGCGTTTCGCCATGTTGACCAGGCTGGTCTTGGACTCCTGACCTCAGGTAATCTGCCTGCCATGGCCTCCCACAGTGCTGGGATTACAGGTGTGAGCCACTGCACCTGGCCACTTTTTTTTTTTTTTTTTTTTTTTTTTTTTTTTTTTTTTGTGATAATACCCATTTTAACAGATGTGAGGTTATATTTCATGGTGGTTTTGATTTTCATTTCCCTGATTAGTGATATTGAGCATCTTTTCATATACCTGTTAGCCATTTACAGAAATGTCTATTCAAGTATATTCAAGTGTTTAGCCCATTTTAAGATCAGGTTACTAGGGTTTTTGGCTATTGAGTTATTTCTTGTATATTTGAAAGTTAAACCCTTAGATATGATTTGCAAATATTTTCTCCCATTACGTAGGTTTCCTTTCACTCTGGTGGTTGTTTCCTTTACTATGCAGAAGCATTTTAGTTTGATGTAATCTCAGTTGCCTATTTTTGGTTTTGTTACCTATGTTTTTGGTGTTTTATTCATGAAATAATGACCAATGTCATGAAGGTTTTCCCTGTTTTTTGTTTGTTTTGTTTTTTCTGTAGGAGTCTATAGTTTCAGGGCTTACATTTAAGTCTTTAATGCATTTGGAGTTGACTTTTGTTTATGGTGTAAGATGAGGATCCATTTTCATTCTTTTGCACATGGATATCCAATTTTCCCAGCATCATTTGTTGAAGAAACTAGAATTTCTTCATTATGTATACTTGGTACCCTTGTTGAAGATCAGCTGACCATGTTATGTGTGAATTTATTTGTAGACTGTCTATTCTGTTTCATTGGTCTATGTATCTGACTTTATGCCAGGATCATATTGTTTTGTTTGCTATCACTTTGTAATATATTTTGAAATTAAGTGTGATGCCCCTAGTTTTGTTCTTACTTCTAAAATTGATTTTGTCCACTTAAACTTTGTGCCCAGCTCGGGGAAGGGGTAATAGCAACTTCTAGCCCAAATATCCTTCTCTGTTCTTGTTAGCCCCCAGGCAGCTGGATTTTGCCAAATCCTATCAGTACTCCACTACAGGTAAGACAGAAGCCAGTCCTTTTGGTAGTCCCCATAAAAACTGGGGCATTGGACACAGTGTGGACCAGTTCTTTTCCTCCGTAGGCAAAATCTGGGGGCTGGGAATTTTCTTCACTCACTCTATGCTGAGCTAGGGGAACAGATAGGGCCAACTGCTCTTCCCAAGCCTCCATTATCTCTGGTCTCCTGTAGGTGGTTAGATTACGTAAGACTTGTTTTACCAGTGGTCAAAAAAACAGGCAAGACAGAAACCAGTCTTTTTGGTAGCCACTGTAGAAGTTGGGGCATTGGACACTTATACCAACTCATTCTTTCCCTTGAGGGTAGCTGGGAGCTGCAGGATTCTTCCCAATCCTATGGGGCTCTGCTGGGAGTAGGATTCTGGTGAGAGGGTGTCCTGAATCTCCCTTCTGGCTTTGATGAGTCTGGATTCTTATTCATCCAGGGTTCAGGAGCCTTTCAGTTAGTTTCTGGATTTCTCACAAAGGAATTTTGTTGGTGAATTGTTGCTCAATTGGTGTATTTGTTGAATGAAAGAGGGTCCAGGGCTTCCCACTCTGCCATCTTGCTGATGTTACTCCTCTGCCATTTTGTTTGTGGGAGATTTTAAACTATATTAAATTTAAAAATGTAATTGCAGCTCTTTGGATTTACTCTAAATATATATATATATTTCAATTTAGTAAATATGAAAACATTAGTAATCAAGACAATATAGTACTTAGATAGGCATAATGTAGACATATAGATCAGTGGGATAGAACTGAAAGTATAGAAATAAACCTACATTTTTACAGTTAATTGGACAAGGGTGTCAAGACAATTTAATGGGGGAAAGAATAGTCTTCGGGGGAAAGAATAGTCTTCAACAAATGGTGCTGAGACAGTTGGATATCCATATACAAATAAATGACGTTGGACTCTTACTTCACATTGTATATAAAATTAACTGAAAACAAACAAAGACCTAAAGATAAGAACTAAAAGTATTATAAAACTCTTAGGAGAAAACATGGTGTAAATCTTTGTAATCTTGGACTCAGCAATATATTAATATTTTTTAGATATGACATTGGAAGCACAAGTAACAAAAGAAAAAAATAGATAAAAATTGGACTTCAAATTAAATACTTTCGTGCTTCAAAAGTTACTGTTAAGAAAGTGAAAAGGCAATTCACAGAAAGGAAGAAAATATCATATATCTGATAAAGGTCTAGTATGTAGATTATATAAAAAACTCTTACAACTCAATAACAAAAGACAAATAATGTAATTTAAAAACAGGCAAAGGATTTGAAAAGATCTTTTTCCAAAGAAGATACACACACAGCTAATGAGCACGTGAAAGATGCTCAACATTGTTACTTGTCAAGGAAATGAAAATCAAAACCATAGTGAGATACTGCTTCACATTCACTATCATAAAAAAATGGACAATATGAAGTATTGCTGAGGGTGTGGAGAAATTGGAGCCGTCGTACATTACTGATGGGAATGTAAATGTTATAGCCATTTTGGAAAACAGTCTGGCAGTTCCTGAAAAAAACGAAACATGTAGTTACCATATGACAAAACAGTTCCACTCTTTATACCCAAGAGAAATGAAGAACGCATGTCCACACAAAAACATTTACACAGACGTTCATAGCAGCAGCATTTAAAATGGCCAAGAAGTGGAAACAACTCAAATGCCATCAACTGACGAATAGATAAGCAAAATGTGGTATATCCATACAATGAAATATTATTCAGCATTAAAAAGAAATGATGCCTGTTACAAGATGGATGAACTTTAAAAACAATATGCTAAGTGAAAGAAACCAAACATAAAAGGCTGTATGATTTCGTTTATATGAAATATGCAGAATACACAGATACATAGAGATAGCAAGTAAATTAATGCTTGCGTAGACCTGGGGTTTTGGGAAGAAATGAGGAGTAATGCCAGTAGGTATAGAATTTTCTTTGGGGTGATAAAATGTTCTAGAATTGATTATGGGTAATGGCTTTGTAACGGAATATTGAATTGTATGTTTTAAATGGGTGAGCTTTATTGCTGTTTTAAAATTTTAGTAAATATGAATAAAATACCTTTTAATGTTTCCTAAGGCATTAGCTTTATGCCATGAAGAGCTATTTATTTTTTAATACTTCTATATAGGAGGATTTTTATTAGAATATTAAGAACATGTAAAGCACAGTTCCCATGGTTCCTTAATTTTTAATTTTTATTTATTATTTGTTTTTGAGACAGTCTCGCTTTGTTGCTCAGGCTGGAGTGCAGTGGTACCATCTCGGCTCACTGCAACCTGTGCTTCCTGGGTTCAAGTGATTCTCCTGCCTCAGCCTCCAGATTAGCTGGGATTACAGGCATACACCACCATACCCAGCTAATTTTTTTTTTTTTTCTTTTTGAGACCGAGTCTTGCTCTGTCACCCAGGCTGAAGTGCAGTGGTGCAACCTCAGCTCACTGCAACCTCTGCCTCCTGGTTCAGGCTATTCTCCTGCCTCAGCCCTCCAAGTAGCTGGTATTACAGGTGCTCACCACCACGCCTAGCTAATTTTTGTATTTTTAGTAGAGATGAGGTTTCACCATTTTGGCCAGGCTGGTCTTGAACTCCTGACCTCGTGATCTGCCCACCTCGGCCTCCCAAAGTGCTGGGATTACAGGCATGAGCCACGGCGCCCAGCCGAATACTGCTATATATACGTATCTCTATTTTTTTTTTTTTTTTTGAGACAGTCTTGCTGTGTCACCCAGGCTGGAGTGAGTGGCACGATCTTGGCTCACTGTAACCTCTGCCTCCAGAGTTCAAGCAATTTTCCTGCCTCAGCCTCCTAAGTAGCTGGGATTACAGGCACCACCACCATGCCCAGCTGATTTTTTTGAATCTTTAGTAGAGATGGGGTTTTGTCATTGAATTCCTGGTCAGTGATTCATGCATTTGCCTCAGCCTCCCAAAGAGTTAGATTTACAGACATGAGCCATCATGTATCTGTCTTCTTTATGACTTCTCTAAAGGGCCGATTAGATTGTAAATCTGTAGATTACGTGCAAATTTTTTTTTGTTTGTGTGTTTTTTTTGAGACGGAGTTTTGCTCTTGTTGCTCAGACTGGAGCATAATGGCGCAATCTCTGCTCACTGCAACCTCCGCCTCCTGGGTTCGAGCAATTCTCCTGCCTCAGCCTCCTGAGTAGCTGGGATTACAGGCATGCACCACCACGCCCGGCTAATTTTTTGTATTTTTAGTAGAGATGGGGTTTCACCATGGCCAGGCTGGTCTTGAACTTCTGATCTCAGGTTATCCACCTGCCTCTGTCTCCCAGAGTGCTGGGATTACAGGTGTGAGCCACTGTGCCTGGTCGATTACATGCAATCTTAAAACTAAGCTGTTTGCATGAATCTTCTATCCAGAGACTAAGTATACTGAGAGAAAACAACATATAATAGGTTTAGACCAATGGTTCTCACCTGGAGGGCAGTTTTGCCCCCAGGGAACATTTGCCATATCTAGAGACATTTTTGTTTATCACAGCTAGGAAAGGAAACTGTTGGATTTAGTGAGTGTAGGTCAGGGATGTTGCTGAATATTCTACATTATAGAGGACAGCCCTTCCAAAATAAAGACTTATTCAGCCAAATATGTCGGTAGTGCTGAGGTTGACCTTTATCCACACTGTGGTGGAGTTCTTGTGACTAAGCAGTATAATATAATGAATAAGAGAATGAACTCTGAAGCCAGATTGCCTGAATTTGCATCCCAGCTCTGCCAATTCCTAGCTGATACTTTTGGTTACTACTCTTTTTGTGCTTCTCTAAAATAGTACTGAAAACAGTAACCATACCTACTTTGTATGATTATTGTGAGGCTAGATGAGTTAATACATGTAAATCTTTTTTTTGTTTGTTTGTTTGTTTTTGAGATGGAGTTTTGCTCTTTTTGCCCAGGCTGGAGTGCAGTGGCGTGATCTCAACTCACTGCAACCTCCACCTCCCGGGTTCAAGCAATACTCCTGCCTCAGCCTCCTGAGTAGCTGGGATTACAGGCACCCACCATCATGCCTGACTAATTTTTGTATTTGTAGTAGAGACGGGGTTTCACCGTCTTTACCAGGCTGGTCTTGACTCCTGACCTCAGGTGATCCGCCCACCTTGGCCTCCCAAAATGCTGGGATTGCAGGTGTGAGCCACCGTGCCTGGCCCAATACATGTAAATCTTTAGTGCCTAGAATGTAGTAAACACTCAGTAAATGTTAGCATTGTTAGGATCTAAACTGTTAACTTCAAAGATATCTACTCCTGGTACCTTTGTGATTGTGGGTTAGCCCAGGAAATCCCCAAATGTACATACTTACTGGTCTACAGAAGCTGACAATATATTTGCTTTATCTTTAGCCCTATTATGAGTACTCCCATTTTAATGGCTTTTAGTCCATAAGCATATTGTCAGTCACTTTCTTTCAGTCTTCTATAATTTTTTTTTCCCAGTGCTTAGGGCAACACCGTAGCTTCCATCTTTTGTGTTCTAGTACATTAAAATAATGCATTAGGATGTGTATGTGTACAGTATATACGTACACAAACACAGGATTATATTAAACATACTAATTTTTAAAAACAAAACAAAAAACTCTGACCTTATTTTCTAGGCAATTCGAAGTTTTCAAGTAGCCCTTCACATCTATCCAATGAACCCTGAAATATGGAAAGAAGACCTCTCTTGGGCAAGAACGCTCCAGGAGCAGCAGAAGGTAGCACAGAGGATTAAAAAAAGTGAAGCACCAGCTGAAGTAACACACTTTTCACCAAAGTCAATTCCAGACTATGACTTTGAAAGTGATGAGATTGTTGCTGTTTGTGCGGCTATTGCTGAGAAAGAGAAGACAGTTTCAGCAAATAAAACAATGGTTATTGTATCTGCTTCTGGGGCTGTAGAGACTGTAACTGAAAAGGAGGATGGTGCTACACCACCAGATGGCTCAGTTTTTATCAAAGCCCGATGAAGCAGTATGCATAGGATTATTTGAATCTTTGATTGCCTCTTGAAGTTTTGACATAGAGACATTTACTCTGGAGATAGATAGGAGAACTCCTGGTTGTAAAATAACGTTTTCAGATGAGGCATATAAAACTAAAATGGCAGGAATATTGTATAGTGTTTGGAATATGCTTTAATAAGTTATGATTTATATTTCGCAAGGTTAAAATTCTGAGTAAAATGATTTTTGATTAATAAACTTAGTTTAATCTGAATATGTAAATGAATACATTTTAAAGACAAAACTTGAAAAATGTATTCTTGAATAGTGAATAACTTGATCAATGTTACTGAAATGCTGTTTCAACTTTTGTTGTATGATAAAGGAAGTATGTGATTTCCCTCCCTCTGAGAAATATACTGCTCTTACTATTTGCTGTCTTTTTCTTGCTTCATTAGAGTAAGTCTGTCAGAAAGCTTGAATATTTTTGACATTCATTTTGATTCAAAGTTGTCATTTGGTCATATGTGGAATCTTTTGAAAGTTTGGCTGAAAATGCACGCAAATGTGTACATTCTGAACATTTTCTGAAGTTTCTTTTCATTTTGATTTGTGTTTCTGTTTTGACTTTGAAGTTATAACAATGATAGTTGTCTCCTTCAGTATTTGGTAAAAGTGTGAAGTATTGATAAATATGAGAATGATGGTTTTATTTTTTAATTGTTACAGTAAGTAATCCTTACCACAAATGAGTCATTTTAAAATATGCATTTTTAAATGAATGGCTTTTACAGATAGGTTAATGACAATTGTACTGCTATATTATCCTAGTCAAAACCAATACTTTCTCTTTTTTATTTTATAAAGCTTTAAAAACCCTGGAAACAACTTACTTCTTGCTTGTATCTTTCCATTTGATGACTGGGAATTACTTTTCTAGATAACTTTTTTTGAAACTACTCAGTGAAATGAAAAATAATTACAATTTTAAATAGCTAATTATATCTTTCTAAAAATAAAAAAGTAGGGCTGTTATTAGAGTGCCAATGAATAAATAACTTAAGCACAAAAGACAGAAAATGGAATGTGATTTATAGTACAATCTCATGAGTTTGAGAAGGCTATATTAAAAAAATATTTTATTGAAAGGCCACAATCACATTCACAAACCAATACGGTCACTGCTAATCTGAACTATTATTTTTATACTATATACTGTAGTACAATAATATAGACCTGTTGGGTTCTGTTACTTCTGACACTCAGGAAGATACTATAGGTGTATTAATTTTATCTTTGTTAGAGATGAAAGTAGCCCACTTTATGTTAAAGATCTTACTACTGTTGGAGCATATAAGTAATGATCTGCATTTTTTATGAAGATGGTTTTTAAAACTTTTGTTTTATTGGAATGCATATCTCTTTTCAGAGTTGGAGAAATTAGCACTTGCCTTGAAAAGAATATTCTTTCCTTAAGTTATATCATCAGAAAATTAGCTCTGGTTAGAGAGGTTAGTTTCAGAATGCTCCAAAAAATGTGTTAATTATTTTATTTTGTTTAATAAAGAACATTCTCAAAACGTAAATAGGTATCTAGAGAAGTGAGTACTCAGCATTTGGTATATTGTTTTGCATAATGGATGTTTGTTTATTGTGTAATTTGTGAATAAATAGTTTTTTCTGCATTTTGAAGATTTTCCTATTATTTTATATTGTTAGCTTTTGAAAAATTAGATTAATATCTTTCTTGTATGAACATAATATATTTAAAGTACCTTGCATGGTGCCTCACACATGAAGAAATGCTAGCTATTTCAGTAAATGCTAGCTATTTCCATGAAGAACTTGAATTAGTTTGGAGATATTTAACTTCAATTTCCTCTGATTTTAAAAAAGGAGAACTTTTTTTGTATTCCTTTCCTTATCTGAAAGTAAGAAGTCTCTGCTTCCAGTATTATAGGAGAGATAGTGGGATTTTTCTTGACAGGGTCTATACCTCAAGCCCCAAAGAGGCAAGGCTCAGGATGGAATGCATGTGGCCACTAGGCCCTGTTATAAGAACCTAGTTTTTCCTCTGTATTGGCGTGGTAAGCCAAGTTAGTCTCTTTCTTACCCAGATATAAGACATAAATTAGTTTAGACATAAGATAGAGGAGAAAAAGAAACAGCAAGTTATGAAGAAAGAAGGCAGCTCATTTCTGCAGGCCCCCAAGAATGCTTATTTTAGCTCATACTCTTCCATGCATGAAGAGAAAAATGTACCCATTATTTTATACAAGGATGTGAATACTGGTATATAAACATTGACTAAGCTTGTTAATTTTAATGACAAATCTTTATGAATCTGAAGAGAAATAATTGATGTTCATGATATTGATATAGAAATTTAATATACTTTCTGAAATAACACTGTTTAGTGTTCAAGTTAAATTGACTGTAATTTACATTATTCTTGTTTGAGAATTGTGTGGCATAAACAGTCATTGTGTGGTATAAACAGTCGTTAGTCAGAGTGTCTAGACATCCAGACCATGCCTGATAACACAAGAATCATATGTCATTCTCTAGAAAACAGGCTGTTTGGTTATAGAGTATTTATCTTAAATTTATTAACAGATACTACATAAACATTGAAAAGCCGTGCAAGTTATAGATCACAGGAACCAGAGCTACTGCAGCTGGGGCCTACATACAAAATTTTATGGCAGTGGTTTCAGTATGACAATCTTTTGAATTGATGCTGCATGGTAAAACTATAAAGATTTTTTAAAAGCTCTGTCTCAGCTAGAATTTTGATGATTATAACTGAACAGTATAGCCCTTTTAGTTGTTTGAAAATTACATAATGATTCAAAAGCTTGTTTCACTGCCGTTCCCAGCACTAAGAAAATTAACAGTCATTTCTTTTAATTTCCTTGAGTCAGAAGCCCTTCTAAAGTGACTCTGGACCAGCCATTCTGAGCTATGATTTCATGATACATATATCAATATCTAAATGAGTTTTGAGTTGACATAAGAACCATAGTTCCATAATAATTATCTTCAAATCAATGGATATCTTAAATGTGTTTTCTTTTTCCTTAGAGATTATTATTAAACTGATGTATTTGATAAAGAATTTTGGGACTGAGAAAGTAAGTTTTTCAAACCAATAATAAGATATTGAAATATATAATTATAAAAAGTAATAAAATGAAATAAAGGAGGTTATCCCTAAAGTCATTTACCTTAGTCACTTGCAATTAAATACAGTTACTTTGGAAGAAGAAGTGTGGCCCTAAAGCTAGTGTAACATGAATCATGCCCTAATATGCATTATACATGAACTACTTTGGTAAGAAGGTAGCGGCGGGTGAGGATGGCTTCCTCTCACAGTGCTTCTTAGGCTATCCATTTACCAAGGAACTCTAATCTCTTCCTCTCACTTCACCAGGAAAGGAAGCAGTTTAAGATACAGAACTGGGCATGCTAGCCTCTTTTTCCCCTTTTGTGGATTTGTCATAACTGCAGAGAGCCTATGGTGTGGTCTCTTGCCAGCCACCTTGTGAACCTTGCAGTGAAAGTTCTTTGCCTCTGCAAAGGGAGATCTGTGCTTGTGCAGAACTGCCCATGCCTTAGTGAGCAGGTCTGTCTAATTCTGAGTTCAATATCTGGTGGCTATTGTTGGCATAAACTTAAAGTACATCCTCTAACCTAGCCTTTTTCAGCAATAAACTTAATATATTGAATCTCCATCTGTCTGTCTCTCAAGTGGTTCAGATGTCAGGAGAGGACAGGGACATTATTTTATGACTCCCTCAAACCTTAACAAAGACTAGTGCAGATTATATTTCAAAGTAAGCATGAGATGTATTAAAAACCAAATGTGGGAATTCTTTCCTAATTTTAGATTTTCTTTTTTTTTAATAATGGAAATTCTATTGAAATTGAGTGGTGATAATTACAAGGCAACAAGTAAATATTTGTTCAGGATATTTAAAAGGTCTGCTGACTTGGAATTGTGACAGACCACATTGTTGACTCTAGATTGAATTGGAAGGGAAGAATGTGAAATGAATTAGGATATCCTCTGTTCACCTCTATTAACTTTCGTAAATGAGTATAACTTAGAAATAATAAAATGCAAGTATTTTAACGTTATAGTTGGGAGAATTTTGACAAATGTAAACACACTTCACCACCACTACCATCCTGATATAGTGTATGTCCATCACCCAAAAAGTTCTCTAAAGCCCTTTTGCAGTTGGTTCCCCTCCATCCCAACAGCCATCCCTAGTCAACTACTTGTTTGCTTTCTGTGGCTATACATTAGATTTAACTTATGAATTCTAGAGTTTGAAATAAATAGGCCATATAATATGTACTCTTTTTGTGTCTTTTTTTTTTTGCCTAGCATAATGCTTTTGAAACTCATCCATGTTGAGATTCATCCATGTTGTTGTGCATATCAGTAATAAGTTCGTCTTTATTGCTGAATAGTATTCTATTATATGGATATACCACAATTTGTTTAGCTATTCACTTATTGATGGACATTTAGGTTGTTTCAAGTTTTGATCTATTATGAATAAAGCTGCTATGTATATAAATCACAAATCTGTGTGTGGACATATGTGTTCATTTCTCCTATGTAAATACCTAGGGATGGAATTGCTAAGTCTTATGACCAGATTATACATAACTTTAAAGGAAACTGCCATATTGTTTTCCAAAGTATCTGTACCATACGGGATTTCTACTAGCAATGTATTAAATTAATTTCAGTTTTTCCATATTCTTGTCAATGATTCATGTTGTCAGTCCTTTAAATTTTAGCCACTTTCATGGATATGTAGTAGTATTTCATTGTGGTTTTAATATGCGTTTCCCTAATGATGTTGAGCATCTTTTCATAGGCTTATCTGACATTTCTCTATCTATTTTGGAAAGTACCTGTTCAAATATTTTGCCCATTTTTAATTTAAGTTATCTTATTATTGAGTTGTAAGAATTTTCCTTTCTACTGGGTAGAAGTCCTTCATGAGCTGTAAGTATTGTGTATATTATCTTCCCATCTGCAGTTTGCTTGTTTATTTTCTTAGTGATACCTTTTAAAGAACAGAAGTTTTTAATTTTGATGATGTCTAATTTATAAGTTTTTTTTTTTTTTCCTTTATGGTTGTGCTTTTTGTGTGCTAAGAAACCTGTCCTTACTCCCAAATCACAAAGATTTTCTGTTTTGTGCTAGAAGTTTTATAGGCTTAACTTTTATGATTAGGTCCATGATCCATTTCATGTTAATTTTGTTGTTGTTATTCATATTTTCACCTAGTCCCCTAACTTTTTGTTTTAAGCTTATTTTACTTTTTAACTTGTATTTTAGGTTTGGGGTACATTTGAAGCTTTTTTTTTTTTTTTTTTTTTTCAAGTATCACAATGTTTATTGATAGATACAAGTATATAAAATCAGGGCATGAACATGACTTGATAAATTAAGTAGACTTAATTTCAATACTATAATAGGAGGGACCAATTCAAATTCTCACCATTTGTTTCACACCCACAAAACCACTTCAAGGGCATTAACGATCTCTCAAAACTGATCAGTTTTGTGCAAGTAAACCATGTTTCTTTTAAAAGACTTGTGCACTTGCCCAGGCTCAAGGATATTAAAATCTAGCACATAAAGCCCATTACTAGAGGTAGAAATACAGGCAATATACTATTACGGCAACAACCATCAATTACAGTTAAGAATTTTTCTGTAACAACCAAATGGCACAGATGGACATTTGGGTTGATTCCAAGTCTTTGCTATTGTGAATAGTGCTGCAATAAACATACGTGTGCATGTGTCTTGTAGTAGAATAATTTATAATCCTTTGGGTATATACCCAGTAGTGGGATGGCTGGGTCATATGGTACATCTAGTTCTAGATCCTTGAGGAATTGCCATACTGTTTTCCATAATGGTTGAACTAGTTTACAATCCCACCAACAGTGTAAAAGTGTTCCTATTTCTCCACATCCTCTCCAACATC